>NC_140992.1:167878800-167925298 GCF_052327205.1 Somniosus microcephalus
GGTGTGGAGTGAGGCGGTGCGGTGTGGATTGAGGGGGAGCAGTGTGGAATGAGGGGGAGTGGTGTGGAGTGAGGGGGTGCGGTGTGGAGAGAGCGGGTGTGGTGTGGAGTGAGGGGGAGTGGTGTGGAGTGAGGGGGAGTGGTTTGGAGTGAGGGGGAGTGGTGTGGAGTGAGGGGGGTGGTGTGAGAGGGGGTGTGGTGTGGAGTTAGGGAGTGCGGTGTGGAGTGAGGGGGTGCGGTGTGGAGTGAGGGGGAGCTGTGTGGAGTGACGGGGTGTGGTGTGGAGTGAGGGGGAGTGGTGTGGAGTGAGGGGGAGTGGTGTGGAATGAGGGGCAGTGGTTTGGAGTGAGGGGGAGTGGTGTGGAGTGAGGGGGAGTGGTGTGGTGAGAGGGGTTGCGGTGTAGAGTTAGGGAGTGCGGTGTGGAGTGAGGGGGTGCGGTGTGGAGTGAGGGGGAGCGGTGTGGAGTGAGGGGGTGTGGTGTGGAGTGAGGGGGAGTGGTGTGGAGTGAGGGGGTGCGGTGTGGAGAGAGGGGGTGCGGTGTGGAGAGAGGGGGTGTGGTGTGGAGTGAGGGGGAGTGGTGTGGAGTGAGGGGGAGTGGTCTGGATTGAGGGGGAGTGGTGTGGTGAGAGGGGGTGTGGTGTGGAGTTAGGGGGTGCGGTGTGGAGTGAGGGGAAGTGGTGTGGAGCGAGGGGGAGTGGTGTGGAGCGAGGGGGAGTGGTGTGGAGCGAGGGGGAGTGGTGTGGAGTCAGGGGGAGTGGTGTGGAGGGAGGGGGAGTGGTCTGGAGCGAGGGGGAGTGGTGTGGTGAGAGGGGGTGTGGTGTGGAGTTAGGGGGTGCGGTGTGGAGTGAGGGGGAGCGGTGTGGAGTGAGGTGGTGCGGTGTGGAGTGAGGGGGAGCCGTGTGGAGTGAGGGGGAGTGGTCTGGAGCGAGGGGGAGTGGTGTGGTGAGAGGGGGTGTGGTGTGGAGTTAGGGGGTGCGGTGTGGAGTGAGGGGGAGCGGTGTGGAGTGAGGTGGTGCGGTGTGGAGTGAGGGGGAGCCGTGTGGAGTGAGGGGGAGCGGTGTGGAGTGAGGGGGAGCGGAGTGGAGTGAGGGGGAGAGGTGTGGAGTGAGGGGGAGCAGTGTGGAATGAGGGGGAGCGGTGTGGAGTGAGGGGGAGCGGTGTGGAGTGAGGTGGAGCGGTGTGGAGTGAGGGGGTGCGGTGTGGAGAGAGCGGGTGTGGTGTGGAGTGAGGGGGAGTGGTGTGGAGTGAGGGGGTGCGGTGTGGAGTGAGGGGGAGCGGTGTGGAGTGGCGGGGTGTGGTGTGGAGTGAGGGGGAGTGGTGTGGAGTGAGGGGGAGTGGTGTGGTGTGAGCGGCAGTGGTTTGGAGTGAGGGGGAGTGGTGTGGAGTGAGGGGGAGTGGTGTGGTGAGAGGAGTTGTGGTGTGGAGTTAGGGAGTGCGGTGTGGAGTGAGGGGTGTGGTGTGGAGTGAGGGGGTGCGGTGTGGAGAGAGGGGGTCTGGTGTGGAGTGAGGGGGAGTGGTGTGGTGAGAGGGGTTGTGGTGTGGAGTGAGGGGGTGTGGTGTGGAGTGAGGGGGAGTGGTGTGGAGTGAGGGGGTGCGGTGTGGAGAGAGGGGGTGTGGTGTGGAGTGAGGGGGAGTGGTGTGGAGTGAGGGGGAGTGGTCTGGAGTGAGGGGGAGTGGTGTGGTGAGAGGGGGTGTGGTGTGGAGTTAGTGGGTGCGGTGTGGAGTGAGGGGAAGTGGTGTGGAGCGAGGGGGAGTGGTGTGGAGCGAGGGGGAGTGGTGTGGAGCGAGGGGGAGTGGTGTGGAGGGAGGGGGAGTGGTCTGGAGCGAGGGGGAGTGGTGTGGTGAGAGGGGGTGTAGTGTGGAGTTAGGGGGTGCGGTGTGGAGTGAGGGGGAGCGGTGTGGAGTGAAGGGGTGCGGTGTGGAGTGAGGTGGTGCGGTGTGGAGTGAGGGGGAGCGGTGTGGAGTGATGGGGAGCGGTGTGGAGTGAGGGGGAGTGGTGTGTTGAGAGGGGGTGTGGTGTGGAGTTAGGGGGTGCGGTGTGGAGTGAGGGGGTGCGGTGTGGAGTGAGGTGGTGCGGGGTGGAGTGAGGGGGAGCGGTGTGGAGTGAGGGGGAGCGGTGTGGAGTGAGGGGGAGCGGTGTGGAGTGAGGGGGAGCGGTGTGGAGTGAGGGGGAGCAGTGTTGTGAGAGGGGGTGCGGTGAGGAGATAGGGGTGCGGTGTGGAGTGAGGTGGTGCGTTGTGGATTGAGGGGGAGCGGTGTGGATTGAGGGGGAGCGGTGCGGAGTGAGGGGGAGCGGTGTGGAGTGAGGGGGAGCGGTGTGGAGTGAGGGGGAGCGGTGTGGAGTGAGGGGGTGCGGTGTGGAGTGAGGGGGTGCGGTGTGGAGTGAGGGGAGCGGTGTGGAGTGAGGGGGTGAGATGTGGAGTGAGGGGGTGTGGTGTGGAGTGAGGGGTTGTGGTGTGGAGTGAGGGGGAGTGGTGTGCAGTGAGGGGGTGTGGTGTGGAGTGAGGGGGTGTGGTGTGGAGTGAGGGGGAGTGGAGAGGAGTGAGGGGGTGTGGTGTGGAGTGAGGGGGAGTGGTGTGCAGTGAGTGGGAGTGGTGTCGAGTGAGTGGGAGTGGTGTGGAGTGAGGGTTGTGGTGTGGAGTGAGGGGGTGTGGTGTGGAGTGAGTTGTTGCGGTGTGGAGTGAGAGGGTGTGGTGTGGAGTGTGGGCGAGTGGTGTGGAGTGAGGGGGAGTGGTGTGGAGTGAGGGGGAGCGCTGTGGAGTGAGGGAGCGGCGTGGAGTGAGAGGTTGTGGTGTGGAGTGAGAGGGAGTGGTGTGGAGTGAGGGCGAGTGGTGTGGAGTGAGGGGGAGTGGTGTGGAGTGAGGGGGAGTGGGGTGGAGTGAGGTGGTGTGGTGTGGAGTGAGGGGGTGTGTGGAGTGAGGGGGAGGGGTGTGGAGTGAGGAGGATTGGTGTGGAGTGAGGGGGAGTGGTGTGGAGTGAGGGGGTGCGGTGTGGAGCGAGGGGGTGCGGTGTGGAGTGAGGGGGAGCGGTCTGGAGTGCGAGGTTGCGGTGTGGAGTAAGGGGGAGCGTTCTGGAGTGAGGGAGAGCGGTGTCGAGTGAGGGGGAGTTGTGTGTAGTGAACCGGAGTTGTGTGGAGTGAGGGGGAGTGGTGTGGAGAGAGGGGGTGTAGTGTGGAGTGATGGGGTGTGGTGTGGAGTGAGGGGGTGCGGTGTGGAGTGAGGGGGTGTGGTGTGGAGTGAGGGGGAGTGGTGTGGAGTGAGGGGGAGTGGTCTGGAGTGAGTGGGAGTGGTGTGGAGTGAGGGGAAGTGGTGTGGAGGGAGGGGGAGTGGTGTGGAGGGAGGGGGAGTGGTGTGGAGTGAGGGGGAGTGGCGTGCAGTGAGCGGGAGTGGTGTGGAGCGAGGGGGAGCGGTGTGGAGTGAGGGGGTGCGGTGTGGTGTGAGGGCGAGCGTTCTGGAGTGAGGGAGAGTGGTGTGGAGTGAGGGGGAGTGGTGTGTAGTGAAGGGGTGCAGTGTGGAGTGAGGTGTAGCGGTGTGGAGTGAGGGGGAGTGGTGTGGAGTGAGGGGGAGTGTTGTAGAGTGAGGGAAAGCGGTTTCGAGTGAGGGGGAGCGGTGTGGAGTGAGGGGCAGTGGTGTGGAGTGAGGGGCAGTGGTGTGGAGTGAGGGGCAGTGGTTTGGAGTGAGGTGGAGTGGTGTGGAGTGAGGGGGAGAGGTGTGGTGAGAGGGGGTGTGGTGTGGAGTAAGGGGGTGCGGTGTGGAGTGAGGCGGTGCGGTGTGGATTGAGGGGGAGCAGTGTGGAATGAGGGGGAGTGGTGTGGAGTGAGGGGGTGCGGTGTGGAGAGAGCGGGTGTGGTGTGGAGTGAGGGGGAGTGGTGTGGAGTGAGGGGGAGTGGTTTGGAGTGAGGGGGAGTGGTGTGGAGTGAGGGGGGTGGTGTGAGAGGGGGTGTGGTGTGGAGTTAGGGAGTGCGGTGTGGAGTGAGGGGGTGCGGTGTGGAGTGAGGGGGAGCTGTGTGGAGTGACGGGGTGTGGTGTGGAGTGAGGGGGAGTGGTGTGGAGTGAGGGGGAGTGGTGTGGAATGAGGGGCAGTGGTTTGGAGTGAGGGGGAGTGGTGTGGAGTGAGGGGGAGTGGTGTGGTGAGAGGGGTTGCGGTGTAGAGTTAGGGAGTGCGGTGTGGAGTGAGGGGGTGCGGTGTGGAGTGAGGGGGAGCGGTGTGGAGTGAGGGGGTGTGGTGTGGAGTGAGGGGGAGTGGTGTGGAGTGAGGGGGTGCGGTGTGGAGAGAGGGGGTGCGGTGTGGAGAGAGGGGGTGTGGTGTGGAGTGAGGGGGAGTGGTGTGGAGTGAGGGGGAGTGGTCTGGATTGAGGGGGAGTGGTGTGGTGAGAGGGGGTGTGGTGTGGAGTTAGGGGGTGCGGTGTGGAGTGAGGGGAAGTGGTGTGGAGCGAGGGGGAGTGGTGTGGAGCGAGGGGGAGTGGTGTGGAGCGAGGGGGAGTGGTGTGGAGTCAGGGGGAGTGGTGTGGAGGGAGGGGGAGTGGTCTGGAGCGAGGGGGAGTGGTGTGGTGAGAGGGGGTGTGGTGTGGAGTTAGGGGGTGCGGTGTGGAGTGAGGGGGAGCGGTGTGGAGTGAAGGGGTGCGGTGTGGAGTGAAGGGGTGCGGTGTGGAGTGAGGTGGTGCGGTGTGGAGTGAGGGGGAGCGGTGTGGAGTGATGGGGAGCGGTGTGGATTGAGGGGGAGTGGTGTGTTGAGAGGGGGTGTGGTTTGGAGTTAGGGGGTGCGGTGTGGAGTGAGGGGGTGCGGTGTGGAGTGAGGTGGTGCGGTGTGGAGTGAGGGGGAGCGGTGTGGAGTGAGGGGGAGCGGTGTGGAGTGAGGGGGAGCGGTGTGGAGTGAGGGGGAGCGGTGTGGAGTGAGGGGGAGCAGTGTTGTGAGGGGGTGCGGTGAGGAGTTATGGGGTGCGGTGTGGAGTGAGGTGGTGCGGTGTGGATTGAGGGGGAGCGGTGGGGAGTGAGGGGGAGCGGTGTGGAGTGAGGGGGAGCGGTGTGGAGTGAGGGGGAGCGGTGTGGAGTGAGGGGGAGCGGTGTGGAGTGATGGGGAGCGGTGTGGAGTGAGGGGGTGCGGTGTGGAGTGAGTGGAGCGGTGTGGAGTGAGGGGGAGAGATGTGGAGTGAGGGGGTGTGGTGTGGAGTGAGGGGGTGTGGTGTGGAGTGAGGGGTTGTGGTGTGAAGTGAGGGGGAGTGATGTGCAGTGAGGGGGTGTGGTGTGGAGTGAGGGGGTGTGGTGTGGAGTGAGGGGGAGTGGAGAGGAGTGAGGGGGTGTGGTGTGGAGTGAGGGGGAGTGATGTGCAGTGAGGGGGAGTGGTGTGGAGTGAGGGGGAGTGGTGTGGAGTGAGGGTTGTGGTGTGGAGTGAGGGGGTGTGGTGTGGAGTGAGTTGGTGCGGTGTGGAGTGAGAGGGTGCGGTGTGGAGTGAGGGCGAGTGGTGTGGAGTGAGGGGGAGTGGTGTGGAGTGAGGGGGAGCGCTGTGGAGTGAGGGAGCGGCATGGAGTGAGAGGTTGTGGTGTGGAGTGAGAGGGAGTGGTGTGGAGTGAGGGCGAGTGGTGTGGAGTGAGGGGGTGCAGTGTGGAGCGAGGGGGTGCGGTGTGGAGTGAGGGGGAGCGGTCTGGAGTGCGAGGTTGCGGTGTGGAGTAAGGGGGAGCGTTCTGGAGTGAGGGAGAGCGGTGTCGAGTGAGGGGGAGTTGTGTGTAGTGAACCGGAGTTGTGTGGAGTGAGGGGGAGTGGTGTGGAGAGAGGGGGTGTGGTGTGGAGTGATTGGGTGTGGTGTGGAGTGAGGGGGTGCGGTGTGGAGTGAGGGGGTGTGGTGTGGAGTGAGGGGGAGTGGTGTGGAGTGAGGGGGAGTGGTCTGGAGTGAGTGGGAGTGTTGTGGAGTGAGGGGAAGTGGTGTGGAGGGAGGGGGAGTGGTGTGGAGTGAGGGGGAGTGGTGTGCAGTGAGGGGGAGTGGTGTGGAGCGAGGGGGAGCGGTGTGGAGTGAGGGGGTGCGGTGTGGTGTGAGAGCGAGCGTTCTGGACTGAGGGAGAGTGGTGTGGAGTGAGGGGGAGTGGTGTGTAGTGAAGGGGTGCGGTGTGGAGTGAGGTGTAGCGGTGTGGAGTGAGGGGGAGTGGTGTGGAGTGAGGGGGAGTGTTGTAGAGTGAGGGAAAGCGGTTTCGAGTGAGGGGGAGCGGTGTGGAGTGAGGGGCAGTGGTGTGGAGTGAGGGGCAGTGGTGTGGAGTGAGGGGCAGTGGTTTGGAGTGAGGGGGAGTGGTGTGGAGTGAGGGGGAGAGGTGTGGTGAGAGGGGGTGTGGTGTGGAGTTAGGGGGTGCGGTGTGGAGTGAGGCGGTGCGGTGTGGATTGAGGGGGAGCGGTGTGGAGTGAGGGGGTGTGGTGTGGAGTGAGGGGGAGTGGTGTGGAGTGAGGGGGTGCAGTGTGGAGAGAGGGGGTGTGGTGTGGAGTGAGGGGGAGTGGTGTGGAGCGAGGGGGAGTGGTCTGGAGTGAGGGGGAGTGGTGTGGAGTGAGGGGAGTTGTGTGGAGTGAGGGGGAGTGGTGTGGAGTGAGGGGGAGTGGTGTGGAGGGTGGGGGAGTGGTCTGGAGCGAGGGGGAGTGGTGTGGTGAGAGGGGGTGTGGTGTGGAGTTAGGGGGTGCGGTGTGGAGTGAGGGGGAGCGGTGTGGAGTGAGGGGGTGCGGTGTGGAGTGAGGTGTTGCGGTGTGGAGTGAGGGGGAGCGGTGTGGAGTGAGGGGGAGCGGTGTGGAGTGAGGGGGAGCGGTGTGGAGTGAGGGGGAGCGGTGTGGAGTGAGGGGGAGCGGTGTGGAGTGAGGGGGAGCGGTGTGGAGTGAGGGGGAGCGGTGTGGAGTGAGGGGGTGCGGTGTGGAGTGAGGGGGTGCGGTGTGGAGTGAGGGGAGCGGTGTGGAGTGAGGGGGAGAGATGTGGAGTGAGGGGGTGTGGTGTGGAGTGAGGGGGTGTGATGTGGAGTGAGGGGGATTGGTGTGCAGTGAGGGGGTGTGGTGTGGAGTGAGGTGGTGTGGAGTGAGGGGGAGTGGTGAGGAGTGAGGGGGTGTGGTGTGGAGTGAGGGGGAGTGGTGTGGAGTGAGGGGGAGTGGTGTGGAGTGAGGGGGAGTGGTGTGGAGTGAGGGGGAGTGGTGTGGAGTGAGGGGGAGTGGTGTGGAGTGAGGGGTTGTGGTGTGGAGTGAGGGGTTGTGGTGTGGAGTGAGGAGGAGTGGTGTGGAGTGAGGGGGAGTGGTGTGGAGTGAGGGGGAGTGGTGTGGAATGAGTGGGAGTGGTGTGGAGTGAGGGGGAGTGTTGTGGAGTGAGGGGGTGCGGTGTGGAGTGAGGGGGATTGGTGTGCAGTGAGGGGGTGTGGTGTGGAGTGAGGGGGTGTGGTGTGGAGTGAGGGGGAGTGGTGAGGAGTGAGGGGGTGTGGTGTGGAGTGAGGGGGAGTGGTGTGAAGTGAGGGGGAGTGGTGTGGAGTGATGGGTTGTGGTGTGGAGTGAGGGGGTGTGGTGTGGAGTGAGGAGGAGTGGTGTGGAGTGAGGGGGAGTGGTGTGGAGTGAGGGGGAGTGGTGTGGAATGAGTGGAAGTGGTGTGGAGTGAGGGGGAGTGTTGTGGAGTGAGGGGGTGCGGTGTGGAGCGAGGGGGTGCGGTGTGGAGTGAGGGGGAGCGGTGTGGAATGAGAGGGTGCGGTGTGGATTAAGGGGGAGCGTTCTGGAGTGAGGGAGAGCGATGTCGAGTGAGGGGGAGTTGTGTGTAGTGAAGGGGAGCGTTCTGGAGTGAGGGAGAGCGGTGTCGAGTGAGGGGGAGCGGTGTGGAGTGAGGGGGAGCGGTGTGGAGTGAGGGGGAGCGGTGTGGAGTGAGGGGGAGTTGTGTGGAATGAGGGGGAGTGGTGTGGAGTGAGGGGGAGTGGCATGGATTGAGGGGGAGTGGTGTGGAGTGAGGGGGAGTGTTGTAGAGTGAGGGAGAGAGGTTTCGAGTGAGGGGGAATGGTATGGAGTGAGGGGCAGTGGTGTGGAGTGAGGGGCAGTGGTGTGGAGTGGGGGGAGTGGTGTGGAGTGAGGGGGAGCGGTGTGGCGTGAGGGGGAGTGTTGTAGAGTGAGGGAGAGCGGTTTCGAGTGACGGGGAGCGGTGTGGTGTGAGGGGCAGTGCTGTGGAGAGGGGCAGTGGTGTGGAGTGAGGGGCAGTGGTTTGGAGTGAGGGGGAGTGGTGTGGAGTGAGGGGGAGAGGTGTGGTGAGAGGGGGTGCGGTGTGGAGTTAGGGGGTGCGGTGTGGAGTGAGGGGGTGCGGTGTGGAGTGAGGTGGTGCGGTGTGGAGTGAGGGGGTGCGGTGTGGAGTGAGGGGGAGCGGTGTGGAGTGAGGGGGAGTGGTGTGGAGTGAGGGGGAGCGGTGTGGAGTGAGGGGGAGAGGTGTGGAGTGAGGGGCAGCATGTGGAATGAAGGGGAGCGGTGTGGAGTGAGGGGGAGCGGTGTGGAGTGAGGGGGAGCGGTGTGGAGTGAGGGGGAGCGGTGTGGAGTGTGGGGGAGCGGTGTGGAATAAGGGGGAGCGGTGTGGAGTGAGTGGGAACGGTGTGGAGTGAGGGGGAGCGGTGTGGAGTGAGGGGGAGCGGTGTGGAGTGAGGGGGTGCAGTGCGGAGTGAGGGGGTGCGGTGTGGAGTGAGGGGGAGCGGTGTGGAGTGAGCGGGTGTGGTGTGGAGTGAGGGGGAGTGGTGTGCAGTGACGGAGTGTGGTGTGGAGTGAGGGGGAGTCGTGTGGAGTGAGGGGGTGTGGTGTGGACTGAGAGGGTGTGGTGTGGAGTGAGGGGGAGTGGTGTGGAGTGAGGGGGAGTGGTGTGGAGTGAGTGGGAGTGGTGTGGAATGAGTGGAAGTGGTGTAGAGTGAGGGGGAGTGTTGTGGAGTGAGGGGTGCGGTGTGGAGCGAGGGAATGCTTGTGGAGTGAGGGGGAGCGGTGTGGAGTGACAGGGTGCGGTGTGGAGTAAGAGGGAGTGTTCTGGAGTGAGCGAGAGCGGTGTCGAGTGAGGGGGAGTTATGTGTAGTGAAGGGGAGTGGTGTGGAGTGAGGGGGAGTGAGGGGGAGTGTTGTAGAGTGAGGGAGAGCAGTGTCGAGTGTGGGGGAGCGGTGTGGAGTGAGGGGCAGTGGTGTGGAGTGAGGGGCAGTGGTGTGGAGTGAGGGGGAGTGGTGCGGAGTCAGGGGGAGTGGTGTGGAGTGAGGGGGGTGCGGTGTGGAGTGAGGGCAGCGGTGTGGAGTGAGGGGGAGAGATGTGGAGTGAGGGGGGTGTGGTGTGGAGTGAGGGGGAGTGGTGTGCAGTGAGGGGGTGTGGTGCTGAGTGAGGGGGTGTGGTGTGGAGTGAGGGGGAGTGGTGAGGAGTGAGGGGGTTGTGGTGTGGAGTGAGGGTGAGTGGTGTGGAGTGAGGGGGTGCGGTGTGGAGAGAGGGGGTGCGGTGTGGAGAGAGGGGGTGTGGTGTGGAGTGAGGGGGAGTGGTGTGGAGCGAGGCGGAGTGGTCTGGAGTGAGGGGGAGTGGTGTGGAGTGAGGGGGAGTGGTGTGGAGTGAGGGGGAGTGGTGTGGAGTGAGGGGGAGTGGTGTGGAGGGAGGGGGTGCAGTGTGGAGTGAGGTGTTGCGGTGTGGAGTGAGGGGGAGCGGTGTGGAGTGAGGGGGAGGCGATGTGGAGTGAGGGGGAGCGGTGTGGAGTGAGGGGGAGCGGTGTGGAGTGAGGGGGAGCGGTTAGGAGTGAGGGGGAGCGGGTGTGGCGTGAGGGGGTGCGGTGTGGAGTGAGGGGGTGCGGTGTGGAGTGAGGGGAGCGGTGTGGAGTGAGGGGGAGAGATGTGGAGTGAGGGGGAGTGATGTGGAGTGAGGGGGTGTGGTGTGGAGTGAGGGGGAGTGGTGTTGAGTGAGTGGGAGTGGTGTGGAATGAGTGGAAGTGGTGTAGAGTGAGGGGGAGTGTTGTGGAGTGAGGGGTGCGGTGTGGAGCGAGGGAATGCTTGTGGAGTGAGGGGGAGCGGTGTGGAGTGAGAGGGTGCGGTGTGGAGTAAGGGGGAGTGTTCTGGAGTGAGCGAGAGCGGTGTCGAGTCAGGGGGAGTTGTGTGTAGTGAAGGGGAGTGGTGTGGAGTGAGTGGGAGTGAGGGAGAGCAGTGTCGAGTGTGGGGGAGCGGTGTGGAGTGAGGGGCAGTGGTGTGGAGTGAGGGGCAGTGGTGTGGAGTGAGGGGGAGTGGTGTGGAGTCAGGGGGAGTGGTGTGGAGTGAGGGGGTGCGGTGTGGAGTGAGGGCAGCGGTGTGGAGTGAGGGGGAGAGATGTGGAGTGAGGGGGTGTGGTGTGGAGTGAGGGGGTGTGGTGTGGAGTGAGGGGGTGTGGTGTGGAGTGAGGGGGAGTGGTGTGCAGTGAGGGGGTGTGGTGTTGAGTGAGGGGGTGTGGTGTGGAGTGATGGGGAGTGGTGAGGAGTGAGGGGGTGTGGTGTGGAGTGAGGGGGAGTGGTGTGGAGTGAGGGGGAGTGGTGTGGAGTGAGGGGGAGTGGTGTGGAGTGAGGGTTGTGGTGTGTAGTGAGGGGGTGTGGTGTGGAGTGAGGGGGAGTGGTGTGGAGTGAGGGGGAGTGGTGTGGAGTGAGGGAGAGTAGTGTGGAGTGAGGGGGAGTGGTGTGGAGTGAGGGGGAGTGGTGTGGAGTGAGTTGGTGCGGTGTGGAGTGAGAGGGTGTGGTGTGGAATGAGGGGGAGTGGCGTGGAGTGAGGGGGAGTGGCGTGGAATGAGGGGGAGTGGTGTGGAGTGAGGGGGAGTGGTGTGGAGTGAGGGGGAGTGGTGTGGAGTGAGGGGGAGAGGTGTGGTGAGAGGGGGTGTGGTGTGGAGTTAGGGGGTGAGGTGTGGAGTGAGGGGGTGTGGTGTGGAGTGAGGGGGAGTGGTATGGAGTGAGGGGGTGCGGTGTGGAGAGAGGGGGTGTGGTGTGGAGGGAGGGGGAGTGGTGTGGAGCGAGGGGGAGTGGTCTGGAGTGAGGGGGAGGGTGTGGAGTAAGGGGGAGTGGTGTGGAGTGAGGGGGAGTGGTGTGGAGTGAGGGGGAGTGAGAGGGAGTGGTGTGGAGGGAGGGGGAGTGGTCTGGAGCGAGGGGGAGTGGTGTGGTGAGAGGGGGTGTGGTGTGGAGTGAGGGGGAGCGGTCTGGAGTGCGAGTGTTCGGTGTGGAGTAAGGGGGAGCGTTCTGGAGTGAGGGAGAGCGGTGTCGAGTGAGGGGGAGTTGTGTGTAGTGAAGCGGAGTGGTGTGGAGTGAGGGGGAGTGGTGTGGAGAGAGGGGGTGTGGTGTGGAGTGATGGGGTGTGGTCTGGAGTGAGGGGGAGTGGTGTGGAGTGAGGGGAAGTGGTGTGGAGGGCGGGGGAGTGGTGTGGAGTGAGGGGGAGTGGTGTGCAGTGAGGGGGAGTGGTGTGGAGCGAGGGGGTGCGGTGTGGAGTGAGGGGGAGCGGTCTGGAGTGCGAGTCTTCGGTGTGGAGTAAGGGGGAGCGTTCTGGAGTGAGGGAGAGCGGTGTCGAGTGAGGGGGAGTTGTGTGTAGTGAAGCGGAGTGGTGTGGAGTGAGGGTGTGGTGTGGAGAGAGGGGGTGTGGTGTGGAGTGAGGGGGAGTGGTGTGGAGTGAGGGGAAGTGGTGTGGAGGGCGGGGGAGTGGTGTGGAGTGAGGGGGAGTGGTGTGCAGTGAGGGGGAGTGGTGTGGAGCGAGGGGGAGCGGTGTGGAGTGAGGGGGTGCGGTGTGGTGTGAGGGCGAGCGGTGTGGAGTGAGGGGGAGTGGTGTGTAGTGAAGGGGTGCGGTGTGGAGTGAGGGGTAGCGGTGTGGAGTGCGGGGGAGTGGTGTGGAGTGAGGGGGAGCGTTGTAGAGTGCGGGAAAGCGGTTTCGAGTGAGGGGGAGCGGGGTGGAGTGAGGGGCAGTGGTGTGGAGTGAGGGGTAGTGGTGTGGAGTGAGGGGCAGTGGTTTGGAGTGAGGGGGAGTGGTGTGGAGTGAGGGGGAGAGGTGTGGTGAGAGGTGGTGTGGTGTGGAGTTAGGGGGTGCGGTGTGGAGTGAGGCGGTGTGGTGTGGAGTGAGGGGGAGTGGTGTGGAGTGAGGGGGTGCGGTGTGGAGAGAGGGGGAGTGGTGTGGAGTGAGGGGGAGTGGTGTGGAGTGAGGGGGAGTGGTGTGGAGTGAGGGGGAGTGGTGTGGAGGGAGGGGGAGTGGTCTGGAGCGAGGGGGAGTGGTGTGGTGAGAGGTGGTGTGGTGTGGAGTTAGGGGGTGCGGTGTGGAGTTAGGTGTTGTGGTGTGGAGTGAGGGGGAGCGATGTGGAGTGAGGGGGAGCGGAGTGGAGTGAGGGAATGCTTGTGGAGTGAGGGGGAGCGGTTTGGAGTGAGAGGGTGTGGTGTGGAGTAAGGGGGAGTGTTGTGGTGTGAGCGAGAGCGGTGTCGAGTGAGGGGGAGTTGTGTGTAGTGAAGGGGAGTGGTGTGGAGTGAGGGGGAGTGTTGTAGAGTGAGGGAGAGCAGTGTCGAGTGTGGGGGAGCGGTGTGGAGTGAGGGGCAGTGGTGTGGAGTGAGGGGGAGTGGTGTGGAGTGAGGCGGAGTGGTGTGGAGTGAGGGGGTGCGCTGTGGAGTGAGGGGAGCGGTGTGGAGTGAGGGGGAGTGGTGTGGAGTGAGGGGGAGTGGTGTGGAGTGAGGGGTTGTGGTGTGGAGTGAGGCGGTGTGGTGTGGAGTGAGGGGGAGTGGTGTGGAGTGAGGGGGAGTGGTGTGGAATGAGTGGAAGTGCTGTGGAGTGAGGGGGAGTGTTGTGGAGTGAGGGGGTGCGGTGTGGAGCGAGGGGGTGCGGTGTGGAGTGAGGGGGAGTGGTGTGGAGTGAGAGGGTGCGGTGTGGATTAAGGGGGAGCGTTCTGGAGTGAGGGAGCGCGGTGTCGAGTGAGGGGGAGTTGCGTGTAGTGAAGGGGAGTGGTGTGGAGGGAGGGGGAGTGGTCTGGAGCGAGGGGGAGTGGTGTGGTGAGAGGTGGTGTGGTGTGGAGTTAGGGGGTGCGGTGTGGAGTTAGGTGTTGTGGTGTGGAGTGAGGGGGAGCGATGTGGAGTGAGGGGGAGCGGAGTGGAGTGAGGGGGTGCGGTGTGGAGTGAGGGGGTGCGGTGTGGAGTGAGGGGGTGCGGTGTGGAGTGAGGGGAGTGGTGTGGAGTGAGGGGGAGAGATGTGGAGTGAGGGGGAGTGATGTGGAGTGAGGGGGTGTGGTGTGGAGTGAGGGGGTTTGGTGTGGAGTGAGGGGGAGTGGTGTGCAGTGAGGGGGTGTGGTGTGGAGTGAGGGGGTGTGGTGTGGAGTGAGGGGGAGTGGTGAGGAGTGAGGGGGTGTGGTGTGGAGTGAGGGGGAGTGGTGTGGAGTGAGGGGGAGTGGTGTGGAGTGAGGGTGAGTGGTGTGGAGTGAGGGGTTGTGGTGTGGAGTAAGGCGGTGTGCTGTGGAGTGAGGAGGAGTGGTGTGGAGTGAGGGGGTGTGGTGTGGAGTGAGGGGGAGTGTTGTGGAATGAGTGGAAGTGGTGTGGAGTGAGGGGGGTGTTGTGGAGTGAGGGGGTGCGGTGTGGAGCGAGGGGGTGCGGTGTGGAGTGAGGGGGAGTGGTGTGGAGTGAGAGGGTGCGGTGTGGATTAAGGGGGTGCGTTCTGGAGTGAGGGAGAGCGGTGTCGAGTGAGGGGGAGTTGTGTGTAGTGAAGGGGAGCGGTGTGGAGTGATGGGAAGCGGTGTGGAGTGAGGGGGAGCGGTGTGGAGTGAGGGGGAGTCGTGTGGAATGAGGGGGAGTGGCGTGGAGTGAGGGGGAGTGGTGTGGAGTGAGGGGGAGTGGTGTGGAGTGAGGGGGAGTGGTGTGGAGTGAGGGGGAGAGGTGTGGTGAGAGGGGGTGTGGTGTGGAGTGAGGGGGAGTGGTGTGGAGTGAGGGGGTGTGGTGTGGAGTTAGGGGGTGCGGTGTGGAGTGAGGGGGAGCGGTGTGGAGTGAGGGGGTGCGGTGTGGAGTTAGGTGTTGCGGTGTGGAGTGAGGGGGAGCGATGTGGAGTGAGGGGGAGCGGTGTGGAGTGAGGGGGAGCGGTGTGGAGTGAGGGGGAGCGGTGTGGAGTGAGGGGGAGCGGTGTGGCGTGAGGGGGTGCGGTGTGGAGTGAGGGGGTGCGGTGTGGAGTGAGGGGAGTGGTGTGGAGTGAGGGGGAGAGATGTGGAGTGAGGGGGAGTGATGTGGAGTGAGGGGGTGTGGTGTGGAGTGAGGGGGTTTGGTGTGGAGTGAGGTGGAGTGGTGTGCAGTGAGGGGGTGTGGTGAGGAGTGAGGGGGGTGTGGTGTGGAGTGAGGGGGAGTGGTGTGGAGTGAGGGGGAGTGGTGTGGAGTGAGGGGTTGTGGTGTGGAGTGAGGCGGTGTGCTGTGGAGTGAGGAGGAGTGCTGTGGAGTGAGGGGGAGTGGTGTGGAGTGAGGGGGAGTGTTGTGGAATGAGTGGAAGTGGTGTGGAGTGAGGGGGAGTGTTGTGGAGTGAGGGGGTGCAGTGTGGAGCGAGGGGGTGCGGTGTGGAGTGAGGGGGAGTGGTGTGGAGTGAGGGGGAGCGGTGTGGAGTGAGGGGGAGTCGTGTGGAATGAGGAGGAGTGGTGTGGAGTGAGGGGGAGTGGCGTGGAGTGAGGGGCAGCGGTGTGGAGTGAGCGGGAGCGGTGTGGAGTGAGGGGGAGCGGTGTGGAGTGAGGGGGAGAGGTGTGGAGTGAGGGGGAGCAGTGTGGAATGAAGGGGAGCGGTGTGGAGTGAGGGGGAGCGGTGTGGAGTGAGGGGGAGCGGTGTGGAGTGAGGGGGAGCGCTGTGGAGTGTGGGGGAGCGGTATGGATTGAGGGGGAGCGGTGTGGAATAAGGGGGAGCGGTGTGGAGTGAGTGGGAATGGTGTGGAGTGACGGGGAGCGGTGTGGAGTGAGGGGGAGCGGTGTGGAGTGAGGGGGAGCGGTGTGGAGTGAGTTGGTGCGGTGCGGAGTGAGGGGGTGCGGTGTGGAGTGAGGGGGAGCGGTATGGAGTGAGGGGGTGTGGTGTGGAGTGAGGGGGAGTGGTGTGCAGTGACCGAGTGTGGTGTGGAGTGAGGGGGAGTGGTGTGGAGTGAGGGGTTGTGGTGTGGACTGAGAGGGTGTGGTGTGGAGTGAGGGGGAGTGGTGTGGAGTGAGGGGGAGTGGTGTGGAGTGAGTGGGAGTGGTGTGGAATGAGTGGAAGTGGTGTAGAGTGAGGGGGAGTGTTGTGGAGTGAGGGGTGCGGTGTGGAGCGAGGGAATGCTTGTGGAGTGAGGGGGAGCGGTGTGGAGTGAGAGGGTGCGGTGTGGAGTAAGGGGGAGTGTTCTGGAGTGAGCGAGAGCGGTGTCGAGTGAGGGGGAGTTGTGTGTAGTGAAGGGGAGTGGTGTGGAGTGAGGGGGAGTGAGGGGGAGTGTTGTAGAGTGAGGGAGAGCAGTGTCGAGTGTGGGGGAGCGGTGTGGAGTGAGGGGCAGTGGTGTGGAGTGGGGGCAGTGGTGTGGAGTGAGGGGGAGTGGTGTGGAGTGAGGGGGAGTGGTGTGGAGTGAAGGGGTGCGGTGTGGAGTGAGGGCAGCGGTGTGGAGTGAGGGGGAGAGATGTGGAGTGAGGGGGTGTGGTGTGGAGTGAGGGGGTGTGGTGTGGAGTGAGGGGGTGTGGTGTGGAGTGAGGGGGAGTGGTGTGGAGTGAGGGGGAGTGGTGTGCAGTGAGGGGGTGTGGTGTGGAGTGAGGGGGTGTGGTGTGGAGTGAGGGGGAGTGCTGAGGAGTGAGGAGTCGTGGTGTGGAGTGAGGGGGAGTGGTGTGGAGTGAGGGTTGTGGTGTGGAGTGAGGGGGTGTGGTGTGGAGTGAGGGGGAGTGGTGTGGAGTGAGGGAGAGTAGTGTGGAGTGAGGGGGAGTGGTGTGGAGTGAGGGGGAGTGGTGTGGAGTGAGTTGGTGCGGTGTGGAGTGAGAGGGTGTGGTGTGGAGTGAGGGCGAGTGGTGTGGAGTGAGGGGGAGTGGTGTGGATTGAGGGGGGAGTGGTGTGGAGTGAGGGGGAGCGCTGTGGAGTGAGGGAGCGGCGTGGAGTGAGAGGTTGTGGTGTGGAGTGAGAGGGAGTGGTGTGGAGTGAGGGCGAGTGGTGTGGAGTGAATGGGAGTGGTGTGGAGTGAGGGGGAGTGGTGTGGATTGAGGTGGTGTGGTGTGGAGTGAGGGGGTGTGTGGAGCGAGGGGGAGTGGTGTGGAGTGAGGAGGATCGGTGTGGAGTGCGAGGGTGCGGTGTGGAGTAAGGGGGAGCGTTCTGGAGTGAGGGAGAGCGGTGTCGAGTGAGGGGGAGTTGTGTGTAGTGAAATGGAGTGGTGTGGAGTGAGGGGGAGTGGTGTGGAGAGAGGGGGTGTGGTGTGGAGTGATGGGGTGTGGTGTGGAGTGAGGGGGTGCGGTGTGGAATGAGGGGGTGTGGTGTGGAGTGAGGGGGAGTGGTGTGGAGTGAGGGGGAGTGGTCTGGAGTGAGGGGGAGTGGTGTGGAGTGAGGGGAAGTGGTGTGGAGGGAGGGGGAGTGGTGTGGAGTGAGGGGGAGTGGTGTGGAGTGAGGGGGAGTGGTGTGCAGTGAGGGGCAGTGGTGTGGAGTGAGGGGCAGTGGTTTGGAGTGAGGGGGAGTGGTGTGGAGTGAGGGGGAGAGGTGTGGTGAGAGGGGGTGTGGTGTGGAGTTAGGGGGTGTGGTGTGGAGTGAGAGGGTGTGGTGTGGAGTGAGGGGGTGTGGTGTGGAGTGAGGTGGAGTGGTGTGGAGTGAGGGGGTGCGGTGTGGAGTTAGGGGGTGTGGTGTGGAGTGAGGGGGAGTCGTGTGGAGCGAGGGGGAGTGGTCTGGAGTGAGGGGGAGTGGTGTGGAGTGAGGGGGAGTGGTGTGGAGTGAGGGGGAGTGGTGTGGAGTGAGGGGGAGTGGTGTGGAGGGAGGGGGAGCGGTCTGGAGTGAGGGGGAGCGGTGTGGAGTGAGGGGGTGCGGTGTGGAGTGAGGTGTTGCGGTGTGGACTGAGGGGGAGCGGTGTGGAGTGAGGGGGAGCGATGTGGAGTGAGGGGCAGTGGTGTGGAGTGAGGGGCAGCGGTGTGGAGTGAGGGGGAGCGGTGTGGAGTGAGGGGGAGCGGTGTGGAGTGAGGGGGAGCAGTGTGGCATGAGGGGGTGCGGTGTGGAGTGAGGAGGTGCGGTGTGGAGTGAGGGGAGCGGTGTGGAGTGAGGGGGAGAGATGTGGAGTGAGGGGGAATGATGTGGAGTGAGGGGGTGTGGTGTGGAGTGAGGGGGAGTGGTGTGGAGTGAGTGGGAGTGGTGTGGAATGAGTGGAAGTGGTATAGAGTGAGGGGGAGTGTTGTGGAGTGAGGGGTGCGGTGTGGAGCGAGGGAATGCTTGTGGAGTGAGGGGGAGCGGTTTGGAGTGAGAGGGTGTGGTGTGGAGTAAGGGGGAGTGTTGTGGTGTGAGCGAGAGCGGTGTCGAGTGAGGGGGAGTTGTGTGTAGTGAAGGGGAGTGGTGTGGAGTGAGGGGGAGTGTTGTAGAGTGAGGGAGAGCAGTGTCGAGTGTGGGGGAGCGGTGTGGAGTGAGGGGCAGTGGTGTGGAGTGAGGGGGAGTGGTGTGGAGTGAGGCGGAGTGGTGTGGAGTGAGGGGGTGCGCTGTGGAGTGAGGGGAGCGGTGTGGAGTGAGGGGGAGTGGTGTGGAGTGAGGGGGAGTGGTGTGGAGTGAGGGGCTGTGGTGTGGAGTGAGGCGGTGTGGTGTGGAGTGAGGGGGAGTGGTGTGGAGTGAGGGGGAGTGGTGTGGAATGAGTGGAAGTGCTGTGGAGTGAGGGGGAGTGTTGTGGAGTGAGGGGGTGCGGTGTGGAGCGAGGGGGTGCGGTGTGGAGTGAGGGGGAGTGGTGTGGAGTGAGAGGGTGCGGTGTGGATTAAGGGGGAGCGTTCTGGAGTGAGGGAGCGCGGTGTCGAGTGAGGGGGAGTTGTGTGTAGTGAAGGGGAGTGGTGTGGAGTGAGGGGGAGCGGTGTGGAGTGAGGGGGAGCGGTGTGGAGTGAGGGGGAGCGGTGTGGAGTGAGGGGGATTGATGTGGAATGAGGGGGAGTGGTGTGGAATGAGGGGGAGCGGTGTGGAGTGAGGGGGAGCGGTGTGGAGTAAGGGGGAGTCGTGTGGAATGAGGGGGTGTGGTGTGGAGTGAGGGGGAGTGGCGTGGAGTGAGGGGGAGTGGTGTGGAGTGAGGGGGAGTGTTGCAGAGTGAGGGAGAGAGGTTTCGAGTGAGGGGGAGCGGTGTGGAGTGAGGGGCAGTGGTGTGGAGTGAGGGGCAGTGGTGTGGAGTGGGGGGAGTGGTGTGGAGTGAGGGGGAGCAGTGTGGAGTGAGGGAGAGCGGTTTCGAGTGAGGGGAAGCGGTGTGGAGTGAGGGGCAGTGCTGTGGAGAGGGGCAGTGGTGTGGAGTGAGGGGCAGTGGGTTGGAGTGAGGGGGAGTGGTGTGGAGTGAGGGGGTGCAGTGTGGAGTGAGGGGGTGCGGTGTGGAGTGAGGTGGTGCGGTGTGGAGTGAGGGGGAGCGGTGTGGAGTGAGGGGGAGCGGTGTGGAGTGAGGGGGAGCAGTGTGGAGTGAGGGGGAGAGGTGGGGAGTGAGGGGGAGCAGTGTGGAATGAGGGGGAGCGGTGTGGAGTGAGGGGGAGCGGTGTGGAGTGAGGGGGAGCGGTGTGGAGTGAGGGGGAGTGGTGGGGAATGAGGGGGAGCGGTGTGGAGTGAGTGGGAACGGTGTGGAGTGAGGGGGAGCGGTGTGGAGTGAGGGGGAGCGGTGTGGAGAGAGGGGGTGCGGTGTGGAGTGAGGGGGAGTGGTGTGGAGTGAGAGGGTGCAGTGTGGATTAAGGGGGAGCGTTCTGGAGTGAGGGAGAGCGGTGTCGAGTGAGGGGGAGTTGTGTGTAGTGAAGGGGAGTGGTGTGGAGTGAGGGGGAGTGGTGTGGAGTGAGGGGGAGCGGTGTGGAGTGAGGGGGAGCGGTGTGGAGTGAGGGGGAGTGGTGTGGAGTGAGGGGGAGCGGGTGTGGCATGAGCGGGAGCGGTGTGGAGTGAGGGGGAGCGGTGTGGAGTGAGGGGGAGTCGTGTGGAATGAGGGGGAGTGGTGTGGAGTGAGGGGGAGTGGCGTGGAGTGAGGGGGAGTGTTGCAGCGTGAGGGAGAGAGGTTTCGAGTGAGGGGGAGCGGTGTGGAGTGAGCGGCAGTGGTGTGGAGTGAGGGGCAGTGGTGTGGAGTGGGGGGAGTGGTGTGGAGTGAGGGGGAGCGGTGTGGAGTGAGGGGGAGTGTTGTAGAGTGAGGGAGAGCGGTTTCGAGTGAGGGGAAGCGGTGTGGAGTGAGGGGCAGTGCTGTGGAGAGGGGCAGTGGTGCGGAGTGAGGGGCAGTGGTGCGGAGTGAGGGGGAGAGGTGTGGAGTGAGGGGGAGTGGTGTGGAGTGAGGGGGAGTGGTGTGGAATGAGGGGGAGTGGTGTGGAGTGAGGGTTGTGGTGTGTAGTGAGGGGGAGTGGTGTGGAGTGAGGGGGAGTGGTGTGGAGTGAGGGTTGTGGTGTGGAGTGAGGTGGTGTGGTGTGGAGTGAGGGGGAGTGGTGAGGAGTGAGGGGGTGTGGTGTGGAGTGAGGGAGAGTGGTGTGGAGTGAGGGGGAGGGGTGTGGAGTGAGGGTTGTGGTGTGTAGTGAGGGGGTGTGGTGTGGAGTGAGGGGGAGTGGTGTGGAGTGAGGGAGAGTAGTGTGGAGTGAGGGGGAGTGGTGTGGAGTGAGGGGGAGTGGTGTGGAGTGAGTTGGTGCAGTGTGGAGTGAGAGGGTGTGGTGTGGAGTGAGGCCGAGTGGTGTGGAGTGAGGGGGAGTCGTGTGGATTGAGGGGGAGTGGTGTGGAGTGAGGGGGAGCGCTGTGGAGTGAGGGAGCGGCGTGGAGTGAGAGGTTGTGGTGTGGAGTGAAAGGGAGTGGTGTGGAGTGAGGGCGAGTGGTGTGGAGTGAGGGGGAGTGGTGTGGAGTGAGGGGGAGTGGTGTGGAGTGAGGTGGTGTGGTGTGGAGTGAGGGGTTGTGTGGAGTGAGGGGGAGTGGTGTGGTGTGAGGAGGATTGGTGTGGAGTGAGGGGGAGTGGTGTGGAGTGAGGGGGTGCGGTGTGGAGCGAGGGGGTGCGGTGTGGAGTGAGGGGAAGCGGTCTGGAGTGCGAGGGTGCGGTGTGGAGTAAAGGGGAGCGTTCTGGAGTGAGGGAGAGCGGTGTCGAGTGAGGGGGAGTTGTGTGTAGTGAAGGGGAGTGGTGTGGAGTGAGGGGGAGTGGTGTGGAATGAGGGGGAGTGGTGTGGAGTGAGGGTTGTGGTGTGTAGTGAGGGGGAGTGGTGTGGAGTGAGGGGGAGTGGTGTGGAGAGAGGGGGTGTGGTGTGGAGTGAGGGGTTGTGGTGTGGAGTGAGGGGGAGTGGTGTGGAGTGAGGGGGAGTGGTCTGGAGTGAGGGGGAGTGGTGTGGAGTGAGGGGAAGTGGTGTGGAGGGAGGGGGAGTGGTGTGGAGTGAGGGGGAGCGGTGTGCAGTGAGGGGCAGTGGTGTGGAGTGAGGGGCAGTGGTTTGGAGTGAGGGGGAGTGGTGTGGAGTGAGGGGGAGAGGTGTGGTGAGAGGGGGTGTGGTGTGGAGTTAGGGGGTGTGGTGTGGAGTGAGGGGGTGCGGTGTGGCGTGAGGGGGAGCGGTGTGGAGTGAGGGGGTGTGGTGTGGAGTGAGGGGGAGTGGCGTGGAGTGAGGGGGTGCGGTGTGGAGAGAGGGGGTGTGGTGTGGAGTGAGGGGGGTGCGGTGTGGAGTGAGGGGGAGCGGTGTGGAGTGAGGGGGAGTGGTGTGGAGTGAGGGGGTGCGTTGTGGAGAGAGGGGATGTGGTGTGGAGGGAGGGGGAGTGGTGTGGAGCGAGGGGGAGTGTTGCAGCGTGAGGGAGAGAGGTTTCGAGTGAGGGGGAGCGGTGTGGAGTGAGGGGCAGTGGTGTGGAGTGAGGGGCAGTGGTGTGGAGTGGGGGGAGTGGTGTGGAGTGAGGGGGAGCGGTGTGGAGTGAGGGGGAGTGTTGTAGAGTGAGGGAGAGCAGTTTCGAGTGAGGGGAAGCGGTGTGGAGTGAGGGGCAGTGCTGTGGAGAGGGGCAGTGGTGCGGAGTGAGGGGCAGTGGTTTGGAGTGAGGGGGAGTGGTGTGGAGTGAGGGGGAGTGGTGTGGAGTGAGGGGGAGTGGTGTGGAGTGAGGGGGAGTGGTGTGGAGTGTGGGTTGTGGTGTGTAGTGAGGGGGTGTGGTGTGGAGTGAGGGGGAGTGGTGTGGAGTGAGGGTTGTGGTGTGGAGTGAGGTGGTGTGGTGTGGAGTGAGGGGGAGTGGTGCAGAGTGAGGGGGTGTGGTGTGGAGTGAGGGGGAGTGGTGTGGAGTGAGGGGGAGGGGTGTGGAGTGAGGGTTGTGGTGTGTAGTGAGGGGGTGTGGTGTGGAGTGAGGGGGAGTGGTGTGGAGTGAGGGAGAGTAGTGTGGAGTGAGGGGGAGTGGTGTGGAGTGAGGGGGAGTGGTGTGGAGCGAGTTGGTGCGGTGTGGAGTGAGAGGGTGCGGTGTGGAGTGAGGGCGAGTGGTGTGGAGTGAGGGGGAGTCGTGTGGATTGAGGGGGAGTGGTGTGGAGTGAGGGGGAGCGCTGTGGAGTGAGGGAGCGGCGTGGAGTGAGAGGTTGTGGTGTGGAGTGAGAGGGAGTGGTGCGGAGTGAGGGCGAGTGGTGTGGAGTGAGGGGGGAGTGGTGTGGAGTGAGGGGGAGTGGTGTGGAGTGAGGTGGTGTGGTGTGGAGTGAGGGGTTGTGTGGAGTGAGGGGGAGTGGTGTGGAGTGAGGAGGATTGGTGTGGAGTGAGGGGGAGTGGTGTGGAGTGAGGGGGTGCGGTGTGGAGCGAGGGGGTGCGGTGTGGAGTGAGGGGAAGCGGTCTGGAGTGCGAGGGTGCGGTGTGGAGTAAGGGGGAGCGTTCTGGAGTGAGGGAGAGCGGTGTCGAGTGAGGGGGAGTTGTGTGTAGTGAAGCGGAGTGGTGTGGAGTGAGGGGGAGTGGTGTGGAGAGAGGGGGTGTGGTGTGGAGTGATGGGGTGTGGTGTGGAGTGAGGGGGTGCGGTGTGGAGTGAGGGGGTGTGGTGTGGAGTGAGGGGGAGTGGTGTGGAGTGAGGGGGAGTGGTCTGGAGTGAGGGGGAGTGGTGTGGAGTGAGGGGAAGTGGTGTGGAGGGAGGGGGAGTGGTGTGGAGTGAGGGGGAGCGGTGTGCAGTGAGGGGCAGTGGTGTGGAGTGAGGGGCAGTGGTTTGGAGTGAGGGGGAGTGGTGTGGAGTGAGGGGGAGAGGTGTGGTGAGAGGGGGTGTGGTGTGGAGTTAGGGGGTGTGGTGTGGAGTGAGGGGGTGCGGTGTGGCGTGAGGGGGAGCGGTGTGGAGTGAGGGGTTGTGGTGTGGAGTGAGGGGGAGTGGCGTGGAGTGAGGGGGCGCGGTGTGGAGAGAGGGGGTGTGGTGTGGAGTGAGGGGGTGCGGTGTGGAGTGAGGGGGAGCGGTGTGGAGTGAGGGGGAGTGGTGTGGAGTGAGGGGGTGCGTTGTGGAGAGAGGGGATGTGGTGTGGAGGGAGGGGGAGTGGTGTGGAGCGAGGGGGAGTGGTCTGGAGCGAGGGGGAGTGGTGTGGTGAGAGGGGGTGTGGTGTGGAGTTAGGGGGTGCCGTGTGGAGTTAGGGGGTGCGGTGTGGAGTGAGGGGGAGCGGTGTGGAGTGAGGGGGTGCGGTGTGGAGTGAGGTGTTGCGGTGTGGAGTGAGGGGGAGTGGTGTGGAGTGAGGGGGAGCGATATGGAGTGAGGGGGAGCGGTGTGGAGTGAGGGGGAGCGGTGTGGAGTGAGGGGGAGCGGTGTGGAGTGAGGGGGAGCGGTGTGGCGTGAGGGGGTGCGGTGTGGAGTGAGGGGGTGCGGTGTGGAGTGAGGGGAGCGGTGTGGAGTGAGGGGGAGAGATGTGGAGTGAGGGGGAATGATGTGGAGTGAGGGGGAGTGATGTGGAGTGAGGGGGTGTGGTGTGGAGTGAGGGGGAGTGGTGTGGAGTGAGTGGGAGTGGTGTGGAATGAGTGGAAGTGGTGTAGAGTGAGCGGGAGTGTTGTGGAGTGAGGGGTGCGGTGTGGAGCGAGGGAATGCTTGTGGAGTGAGGGGGAGCGGTGTGGAGTGAGAGGGTGCGGTGTGCAGTAAGGGGGAGTGTTCTGGAGTGAGCGAGAGCGGTGTCGAGTCAGGGGGAGTTGTGTGTAGTGAAGGGGAGTGGTGTGGAGTGACGGGGAGTGAGGGGGAGTGTTGTAGAGTGAGGGAGAGCAGTGTCGAGTGTGGGGGAGTGGTGTGGAGTAAGGGGCAGTGGTGTGGAGTGAGGGGCAGTGGTGTGGAGTGAGGGGGAGTGGTGCGGAGTGATTTGGTGCGGTGTGGAGTGAGAGGGTGTGGTGTGGAGTGAGGGCGAGTGGTGTGGAGTGAGGGGGAGTGGTGTGGATTGAGGGGGAGTGGTGTGGAGTGAGGGGGAGTGCTGTGGAGTGAGGGAGCGGCGTGGAGTGAGAGGTTGTGGTGTGGAGTGAGAGGGAGTGGTGTGGAGTGAGGGTGAGTGGTGTGGAGTGAGGGGGAGTGGTGTGGAGTGAGGGGGAGTGGTGTGGAGTGAGGTGGTGTGGTGTGGAGTGAGGGGGTGTGTGGAGTGAGGGGGAGTGGTGTGGAGTGAGGAGGATTGGTGTGGAGTGAGGGGGAGTGGTGTGGAGTGAGGGGGTGCGGTGTGGAGCGAGGGGGTGCGGTGTGGAGTGAGGGGGAGCGGTCTGGAGTGCGAGGGTTCGGTGTGGAGTAAGGGGGAGCGTTCTGGAGTGAGGGAGAGCGGTGTCGAGTGAGGGGGAGTTGTGTGTAGTGAAGCGGAGTGGTGAGTGAGGGGGAGTGGTGTGCAGAGAGGGTGTGTGGTGTGGAGTGATGGGGTGTGGTCTGGAGTGAGGGGGTGTGGTGTGGAGTGAGGGGAAGTGGTGTGGAGGGCGGGGGAGTGGTGTGGAGTGAGGGGCAGTGGTGTGCAGTGATGGGGAGTGGTGTGCAGTGATGGGGAGTGGTGTGGAGCGAGGGGGAGCGGTGTGGAGTGAGGGGGTGCGGTGTGGTGTGAGGGCGAGCGGTGTGGAGTGAGGGGGAGTGATGTGTAGTGAAGGGGTGCGGTGTGGAGTGAGGGGTAGCGGTGTGGAGTGCGGGGGAGTGGTGTGGAGTGAGGGGGAGAGGTGTGGTGAGAGGGGGTGTGGTGTGGAGTTAGGGGGTGTGGTGTGGAGTGAGGGGGTGCGGTGTGGCGTGAGGGGGAGCGGTGTGGAGTGAGGGGTTGTGGTGTGGAGTGAGGGGGAGTGGCGTGGAGTGAGGGGGCGCGGTGTGGAGAGAGGGGGTGTGGTGTGGAGTGAGGGGGTGCGGTGTGGAGTGAGGGGGAGCGGTGTGGAGTGAGGGGGAGTGGTGTGGAGTGAGGGGGTGCGTTGTGGAGAGAGGGGATGTGGTGTGGAGGGAGGGGGAGTGGTGTGGAGCGAGGGGGAGTGGTCTGGAGCGAGGGGGAGTGGTGTGGTGAGAGGGGGTGTGGTGTGGAGTTAGGGGGTGCCGTGTGGAGTTAGGGGGTGCGGTGTGGAGTGAGGGGGAGCGGTGTGGAGTGAGGGGGTGCGGTGTGGAGTGAGGTGTTGCGGTGTGGAGTGAGGGGGAGTGGTGTGGAGTGAGGGGGAGCGATATGGAGTGAGGGGGAGCGGTGTGGAGTGAGGGGGAGCGGTGTGGAGTGAGGGGGAGCGGTGTGGAGTGAGGGGGAGCGGTGTGGCGTGAGGGGGTGCGGTGTGGAGTGAGGGGGTGCGGTGTGGAGTGAGGGGAGCGGTGTGGAGTGAGGGGGAGAGATGTGGAGTGAGGGGGAATGATGTGGAGTGAGGGGGAGTGATGTGGAGTGAGGGGGTGTGGTGTGGAGTGAGGGGGAGTGGTGTGGAGTGAGTGGGAGTGGTGTGGAATGAGTGGAAGTGGTGTAGAGTGAGCGGGAGTGTTGTGGAGTGAGGGGTGCGGTGTGGAGCGAGGGAATGCTTGTGGAGTGAGGGGGAGCGGTGTGGAGTGAGAGGGTGCGGTGTGCAGTAAGGGGGAGTGTTCTGGAGTGAGCGAGAGCGGTGTCGAGTCAGGGGGAGTTGTGTGTAGTGAAGGGGAGTGGTGTGGAGTGACGGGGAGTGAGGGGGAGTGTTGTAGAGTGAGGGAGAGCAGTGTCGCGTGTGGGGGAGTGGTGTGGAGTAAGGGGCAGTGGTGTGGAGTGAGGGGCAGTGGTGTGGAGTGAGGGGGAGTGGTGCGGAGTGATTTGGTGCGGTGTGGAGTGAGAGGGTGTGGTGTGGAGTGAGGGCGAGTGGTGTGGAGTGAGGGGGAGTGGTGTGGATTGAGGGGGAGTGGTGTGGAGTGAGGGGGAGTGCTGTGGAGTGAGGGAGCGGCGTGGAGTGAGAGGTTGTGGTGTGGAGTGAGAGGGAGTGGTGTGGAGTGAGGGTGAGTGGTGTGGAGTGAGGGGGAGTGGTGTGGAGTGAGGGGGAGTGGTGTGGAGTGAGGTGGTGTGGTGTGGAGTGAGGGGGTGTGTGGAGTGAGGGGGAGTGGTGTGGAGTGAGGAGGATTGGTGTGGAGTGAGGGGGAGTGGTGTGGAGTGAGGGGGTGCGGTGTGGAGCGAGGGGGTGCGGTGTGGAGTGAGGGGGAGCGGTCTGGAGTGCGAGGGTTCGGTGTGGAGTAAGGGGGAGCGTTCTGGAGTGAGGGGAGAGCGGTGTCGAGTGAGGGGGAGTTGTGTGTAGTGAAGCGGAGTGGTGAGTGAGGGGGAGTGGTGTGCAGAGAGGGTGTGTGGTGTGGAGTGATGGGGTGTGGTCTGGAGTGAGGGGGTGTGGTGTGGAGTGAGGGGAAGTGGTGTGGAGGGCGGGGGAGTGGTGTGGAGTGAGGGGCAGTGGTGTGCAGTGATGGGGAGTGGTGTGCAGTGATGGGGAGTGGTGTGGAGCGAGGGGGAGCGGTGTGGAGTGAGGGGGTGCGGTGTGGTGTGAGGGCGAGCGGTGTGGAGTGAGGGGGAGTGATGTGTAGTGAAGGGGTGCGGTGTGGAGTGAGGGGTAGCGGTGTGGAGTGCGGGGGAGTGGTGTGGAGTGAGTGGGAGTGTTGTAGAGTGCGGGAAAGCGGTTTCGAGTGAGGGGGAGCGGTGTGGAGTGAGGGGCAGTGGTGTGGAGTGAGGAGCAGTGGTGTGGAGTGAGGGGCAGTGGTTTGGAGTGAGGGGAGTGGTGTGGAGTGAGGGGGAGAGGTGTGGTGAGAGGTGGTGTGGTGTGGAGTTAGGGGGTGTGGTGTGGAGTGAGGGGGAGTGGTGTGGAGTGAGGGGGTGCGGTGTGGAGAGAGGGGGTGTGGTGTGGAGTGAGGGGGAGTGGTTTGGAGCGAGGGGGAGTGGTGTGGAGTGAGGGGGAGTGGTGTGGAGTGAGGGTGAGTGGTGTGGAGTGAGGGGGAGTGGTGTGGAGTGAGGGGGAGTGGTGTGGAGTGAGGGGGAGTGGTGTGGAGTGAGGGGGAGTGGTGTGGGGTGAGGGGGAGTGGTGTGGTGAGAGGGGGTGTGGTGTGGAGTTAGGGGGTGCGGTGTGGAGTGAGGGGGAGCGGTGTGGAGTGAGGGGGTGCGGTGTGGAGTTAGGTGTTGCGGTGTGGATTGAGGGGGAGCGATGTGGATTGAGGGGGAGCGGAGTGGAGTGAGGGGGAGCGGTGTGGAGTGAGGGGGTGCGGTGTGGTGTGAGGGGGAGCGGTGTGGCGTGAGGGGGTGCGGTGTGGCGTGACGGGGTGTGTGGTGTGGAGTGAGGGGGTGCGGTGTGGAGTGAGGGGAGTGGTGTGGAGTGAGGGGGAGAGATGTGGAGTGAGGGGGAGTGATGTGGAGTGAGGGGGTGTGGTGTGGAGTGAGGGGGTTTGGTGTGGAGTGAGGGGGAGTGGTGTGCAGTGAGGGGGTGTGGTGTGAGTGAGGGGGTGTGGTGTGGAGTGAGGGGGAGTGGTGCGGAGTGAGGGGGTGTGGTGTGGAGTGAGGAGGAGTGGTGTGGAGTGAGGGGGAGTGGTGTGGAGTGAGGGGGAGTGTTGGAGAGTGCGGGAAAGCGGTTTCGAATGAGGGGGTGTGGTGTGGAGTGAGGGGGAGTGGTGAGGAGTGAGGGGGTGAGGTGTGGAGTGAGGGGGAGTGGTGTGGAGTGAGGGGGAGTGGTGTGGAGTGAGGGGGAGTGGTGTGGAGTGAGGGGTTGTGGTGTGGAGTGAGGCGGTGTGCTGTGGAGTGAGGAGGAGTGCTGTGGAGTGAGAGGGTGTGGTGTGGAGTGAGGGGGAGTGTTGTGGAATGATTGGAAGTTGTGTGGAGTGAGGGGGAGTGTTGTGGAGTGAGGGGGTGCGGTGTGGAGCGAGGGGGTGCGGTGTGGAGTGAGGGGGAGTGGTGTGGAGTGAGAGGGTGCGGTGTGGATTAAGGGGGAGCGTTCTGGAGTGAGGGAGAGCGGTGTCGAGTGAGGGGGAGTTGTGTGTAGTGAAGGGGAGTGGTGTGGAGTGAGGGGGAGCGGTGTGGAGTGAGGGGGAGCGGTGTGGAGTGAGGGGGAGTGGTGTGGAGTGAGGGGGAGCGGTGTGGAATGTGGGGAACGGTGTGGAGTGAGGGGGAGCGGTGTGGAGTGAGGGGGAGTCGTGTGGAATGATGGGGAGTGGTGTGGAGTGAGGGGGAGTGGTGTGGAGTGAGGGGGAGTGGCGTGGAGTGAGGGGGAGTCGTGTGGAATGAGGGGGAGTGGTGTGGAGTGAGGGGGAGTGGCGTGGAGTGAGGGGGAGTGGTGTGGAGTGAGGGGGAGTGTTGCCGAGTGAGGGAGAGAGGTTTCGAGTGAGGGGAGCGGTGTGGCGTGAGGGGCAGTGGTGTGGAGTGAGGGGCAGTGGTGTGGAGTGGGGGGAGTGGTGTGGAGTGAGGGGGAGCGGTGTGGAGTGAGGGGGAGTGTTGTAGAGTGAGGGAGAGCGGTTTCGAGTGAGGGGAAGCGGTGTGGAGTGAGGGGCAGTTGCTGTGGAGAGGGGCAGTGGTGTGGAGTGAGGGGCAGTGGTTTGGAATGAGGGGGAGTGGTGTGGAGTGAGGGGGAGCGGTGTGGTGAGAGGGGGTGCGGTGTGGAGTTAGGGGGTGCGGTGTGGAGTGAGGGGGTGCGGTGTGGAGTGAGGTGGTGCGGTGTGGAGTGAGGGGGAGCGGTGTGGAGTGAGGGGGAGCGGTGTGGAGTGAGGGGGAGCGGTGTGGAATGAGGGGGAGTGGTGTGGAGTGAGGATGAGCAGTGTGGAATGAGGGGGAGCGGTTTGGAGTGAGGGGGAGCGGTGTGGAGTGAGGGGGAGCGGTGTGGAGTGAGAGGGAGCGGTGTGGAGTGTGGGGGAGCGGTGTGGAATGAGGGGGAGCGGTGTGGAATGAGGGGGAGCGGTGTGGAGTGAGTGGGAACGGTGTGGAGTGAGGGGCAGTGGTGTGGAGTGAGGGGCAGTGGTGTGGAGTGAGTGGCAGCGGTGTGGAGTGAGGGGCAGTGGTGCGGAGTGAGGGGGAGTGGTGTGGAGAGAGGGGGTGTGGTGTGGAGTGAGGGGTTGTGGTGTGGAGTGAGGGGGTGTGGTGTGGAGTGAAGGGGGAGTGGTGTGGAGTGAGGGGGTGCAGTGTGGAGTGAGGGGAGTGGTGTGGAGTGAGGGGGAGTGATGTGGAGTGAGGGGGAGTGTTGTAGAGTGAGGGAGAGAGGTTTTGAGTGAGGGGGAGCAGTGTGGATTGATGGGCAGTGGTGTGGAGTGAGGGGCACTGGTGTGGAGTGAGGGGGAGTGGAGTGGAGTGAGGGGGAGCGGAGTGGAGTGAGCGGGAGTGTTTTAGAGTGAGGGAGAGCGGTTTCGAGTGAGGGGGAGCGGTGTGGAGTGAGGGGCAGTGGTGTGGAGTGAGGGGCAGTGGTATGGAGTGAGGGGCAGTGGTTTGGAGTGAGGGGGAGTGGTGTGGAGTGAGGGGGAGTGGTGTGGTGAGAGGGGGTGTGGTGTGGAGTTTGGGGGTGCGGTGTGGCGTCAGGGGGTGCGGTGTGGTGTGAGGTGCGGTGTGGAGTGAGGGGGAGCGGTGTGCAGTGAGGGGGGAGCGGTGTGGAGTGAGGGGGTGCGGTGTGGAGTGAGGGGGAGCGGTGTGGAGTGAGGGGGTGTGGTGTGGAGTGAGGGGGTGTGGTGTGGAGTGAGGGGGTGTGGTGTGGAGTGAGGGGGTGCGGTGTGGAGTGAGGGAGAGCGATGTCGACTGAGGGGGTGCTGTGTGGAGTAAAGGGGAGCAGTGTGGAGTGAGTGGGAGTGGTGTGGAGTGAGGGGCAGCGGTGTGGAGTGAGCGGGAGCGGTGTGGAGTGAGGGGGAGCGGTGTGGAGTGAGGGGGAGAGGTGTGGAGTGAGGGGGAGCAGTGTGGAATGAGGGGGAGCGGTGTGGAGTGAGGGGGAGCGGTGTGGAGTGAGGGGGAGCGGTGTGGAGTGAGGGGGAGCGGTGTGGAGTGAGGGGGAGCGGTGTGGAGTGTGGGGGAGCGGTGTGGAGTGAGGGGGAGCGGTGTGGAATAAGGGGGAGCGGTGTGGAGTGAGTGGGAATGGTGTGGAGTGAGGGGGAGCGGTGTGGAGTGAGGGGGAGCGGTGTGGAGTGTGTTGGTGCGGTGCGGAGTGAGGGGGTGCGGTGTGGAGTGAGGGGGTGTGGTGTGGAGTGAGGGGGTGTGGTGTGGAGTGAGGGGGTGTGGTGTGGAGTGAGGGGGTGTGGTGTGGAGTGAGGGGGTGCGGTGTGGAGTGAGGGAGAGCGATGTCGAGTGAGGGGGTGCTGTGTGGAGTAAAGGGGAGCAGTGTGGAGTGAGTGGGAGTGGTGTGGAGTGAGGGGCAGCGGTGTGGAGTGAGCGGGAGCGGTGTGGAGTGAGGGGGAGCGGTGTGGAGTGAGGGGGAGAGGTGTGGAGTGAGGGGGAGCAGTGTGGAATGAGGGGGAGCGGTGTGGAGTGAGGGGGAGCGGTGTGGAGTGAGGGGGAGCGGTGTGGAGTGAGGGGGAGCGGTGTGGAGTGTGGGGGAGCGGTGTGGAGTGAGGGGGAGCGGTGTGGAATAAGGGGGAGCGGTGTGGAATGAGTGGGAATGGTGTGGAGTGAGGGGGAGCGGTGTGGAGTGAGGGGGAGCGGTGTGGAGTGTGTTGGTGCGGTGCGGAGTGAGGGGGTGCGGTGTGGAGTGAGGGGGAGCGGTGTGGAGTGAGGGGGTGTGGTGTGGAGTGAGGGGGAGTGGTGTGCAGTGACGGAGTGTGGTGTGGAGTGAGGGGGAGTGGTGTGGAGTGAAGGGGTGTGGTGTGGACTGAGAGGGTGTGGTGTGGAGTGAGGGGGAGTGGTGTGGAGTGAGGGGGAGTGGTGTGGAGTGAGTGGGAGTGGTGTGGAATGAGTGGAAGTGGTGTAGAGTGAGGGGGAGTGTTGTGGAGTGAGGGGTGCGGTGTGGAGCGAGGGAATGCTTGTGGAGTGAGGGGGAGCGGTGTGGAGTGAGAGGGTGCGGTGTGGAGTAAGGGGGAGTGTTCTGGAGTGAGCGAGAGCGGTGTCGAGTGAGGGGGAGTTGTGTGTAGTGAAGGGGAGTGGTGTGGAGTGAGGGGGAGTGTTGTAGAGTGAGGGAGAGCAGTGTCGAGTGTGGGGGAGCGGTGTGGAGTGAGGGGCAGTGGTGTGGAGTGAGGGGCAGTGGTGTGGAGTGAGGGGGAGTGGTGTGGAGTGAGGGGGAGTGGTGTGGAGTGAAGGGGTGCGGTGTGGAGTGAGGGCAGCGGTGTGGAGTGAGGGGGAGAGATGTGGAGTGAGGGGGTGTGGTGTGGAGTGAGGGGGTGTGGTGTGGAGTGAGGGGGAGTGGTGTGGAGTGAGGGGGAGTGGTGTGGAGTGAGGGGGAGTGGTGTGCAGTGAGTGGGTGTGGTGTGGAGTGACGGGGTGTGGTGTGGAGTGAGGGGGAGTGCTGAGGAGTAGGGGGAGTGGTGTGGAGTGAGGGGGAGTGGTGTGGATTGAGGGTGAGTGGTGTGGAGTGAGGGGGAGCGCTGTGGAGTGAGGGAGCGGCGTGGAGTAAGAGGTGGTGGTGTGGAGTGAGAGGTAGTGGTGTGGAGTGAGGGCGAGTGGTTTGGAGTGATGGGGAGTGGTGTGGAGTGAGGGGGATTGGTGTGGAGTGAGGGGGAGTGGTGTGGAGTGAGGGGGTGCGGTGTGGAGCGAGGGGGTGCGGTGTGGAGTGAGGGGGAGCGGTCTGGAGTGCGAGGGTGCGGTGTGGAGTAAGGGGGAGCGTTCTGGAGTGAGGGAGAGCGGTGTCGAGTGAGGGGGAGTTGTGTGTAGTGAAGCGGAGTGGTGTGGAGTGAGGGGGTGTGGTGTGGAGAGAGGGGGTGTGGTGTGGAGTGATGGGGAGAGGTGTGGAGTGAGGGGGAGCAGTGTGGAATGAGGGGGAGCGGTGTGGAGTGAGGGGGAGCGGTGTGGAGTGAGGGGGAGCGGTGTGGAGTGAGGGGGAGCGGTGTGGAGTGAGGGGGAGCGGTGTGGAGTGTGGGGGAGCGGTGTGGAGTGAGGGGGAGCGGTGTGGAATAAGGGGGAGCGGTGTGGAGTGAGTGGGAATGGTGTGGAGTGAGGGGGAGCGGTGTGGAGTGAGGGGGAGCGGTGTGGAGTGAGGGGGAGCGGTGTGGAGTGAGTTGGTGCGGTGCGGAGTGAGGGGGTGCGGTGTGGAGTGAGGGGGAGCGGTGTGGAGTGAGGGGGTGTGGTGTGGAGTGAGGGGGAGTGGTGTGCAGTGACGGAGTGTGGTGTGGAGTGAGGGGGAGTGGTGTGGAGTGAAGGGGTGTGGTGTGGACTGAGAGGGTGTGGTGTGGAGTGAGGGGGAGTGGTGTGGAGTGAGGGGGAGTGGTGTGGAGTGAGTGGGAGTGGTGTGGAATGAGTGGAAGTGGTGTAGAGTGAGGGGGAGTGTTGTGGAGTGAGGGGTGCGGTGTGGAGCGAGGGAATGCTTGTGGAGTGAGGGGTAGCGGTGTGGAGTGAGAGGGTGCGGTGTGGAGTAAGGGGGAGTGTTCTGGAGTGAGCGAGAGCGGTGTCGAGTGAGGGGGAGTTGTGTGTAGTGAAGGGGAGTGGTGTGGAGTGAGGGGGAGTGAGGGGGAGTGTTGTAGAGTGAGGGAGAGCAGTGTCGAGTGTGGGGGAGCGGTGTGGAGTGAGGGGCAGTGGTGTGGAGTGAGGGGCAGTGGTGTGGAGTGAGGGGGAGTGGTGTGGAGTGAGGGGGAGTGGTGTGGAGTGAAGGGATGCGGTGTGGAGTGAGGGCAGCGGTGTGGAGTGAGGGGGAGAGATGTGGAGTGAGGGGGTGTGGTGTGGAGTGAGGGGGTGTGGTGTGGAGTGAGGGGGAGTGGTGTGGAGTGAGGGGGAGTGGTGTGGAGTGAGGGGGAGTGGTGTGCAGTGAGTGGGTGTGGTGTGGAGTGACGGGGTGTGGTGTGGAGTGAGGGGGAGTGCTGAGGAGTAGGGGGAGTGGTGTGGAGTGAGGGGGAGTGGTGTGGAGTGAGGGTTGTGGTGTGGAGTGAGGGGGAGTGGTGTGGAGTGAGGGAGAGTAGTGTGGAGTGAGGGGGAGTGGTGTGGAGTGAGGGGGAGTGGTGTGGAGTGAGATGGTGCGGTGTGGAGTGAGAGGGTGTGGTGTGGAGTGAGGGCGAGTGGTGTGGAGTGAGGGGGAGTGGTGTGGATTGAGGGGGAGTGGTGTGGAGTGAGGGGGAGCGCTGTGGAGTGAGGGAGCGGCGTGGAGTAAGAGGTGGTGGTGTGGAGTGAGAGGTAGTGGTGTGGAGTGAGGGCGAGTGGTGTGGAGTGAGGGGGAGTGAGGGGGAGTAGTGTGGAGTGAGGTGGTGTGGTGTGGAGTGAGGGGGTGTGTGGAGTGAGGGGGAGTGGTGTGGAGTGAGGAGGATTGGTGTGGAGTGAGGGAGTGGTGTGGAGTGAGGGGGTGCGGTGTGGAGCGAGGGGGTGCGGTGTGGAGTGAGGGGGAGCGGTGTGGAGTGAGGGGGAGCGGTGTGGAGTGAGGGGGAGCGGTGTGGAGTGAGGGGGAGCGGTGTGGAGTGTGGGGGAGCGGTGTGGAGTGAGGGGGAGCGGTGTGGAATAAGGGGGAGCGGTGTGGAGTGAGTGGGAATGGTGTGGAGTGAGGGGGAGCGGTGTGGAGTGAGGGGGAGCGGTGTGGAGTGTGTTGGTGCGGTGCGGAGTGAGGGGGTGCGGTGTGGAGTGAGGGGGTGTGGTGTGGAGTGAGGGGGTGTGGTGTGGAGTGAGGGGGTGTGGTGTGGAGTGAGGGGGTGTGGTGTGGAGTGAGGGGGTGCGGTGTGGAGTGAGGGAGAGCGATGTCGAGTGAGGGGGTGCTGTGTGGAGTAAAGGGGAGCAGTGTGGAGTGAGTGGGAGTGGTGTGGAGTGAGGGGCAGCGGTGTGGAGTGAGCGGGAGCGGTGTGGAGTGAGGGGGAGCGGTGTGGAGTGAGGGGGAGAGGTGTGGAGTGAGGGGGAGCAGTGTGGAATGAGGGGGAGCGGTGTGGAGTGAGGGGGAGCGGTGTGGAGTGAGGGGGAGCGGTGTGGAGTGAGGGGGAGCGGTGTGGAGTGTGGGGGAGCGGTGTGGAGTGAGGGGGAGCGGTGTGGAATAAGGGGGAGCGGTGTGGAGTGAGTGGGAATGGTGTGGAGTGAGGGGGAGCGGTGTGGAGTGAGGGGGAGCGGTGTGGAGTGTGTTGGTGCGGTGCGGAGTGAGGGGGTGCGGTGTGGAGTGAGGGGGAGCGGTGTGGAGTGAGGGGGTGTGGTGTGGAGTGAGGGGGAGTGGTGTGCAGTGACGGAGTGTGGTGTGGAGTGAGGGGGAGTGGTGTGGAGTGAAGGGGTGTGGTGTGGACTGAGAGGGTGTGGTGTGGAGTGAGGGGGAGTGGTGTGGAGTGAGGGGGAGTGGTGTGGAGTGAGTGGGAGTGGTGTGGAATGAGTGGAAGTGGTGTAGAGTGAGGGGGAGTGTTGTGGAGTGAGGGGTGCGGTGTGGAGCGAGGGAATGCTTGTGGAGTGAGGGGGAGCGGTGTGGAGTGAGAGGGTGCGGTGTGGAGTAAGGGGGAGTGTTCTGGAGTGAGCGAGAGCGGTGTCGAGTGAGGGGGAGTTGTGTGTAGTGAAGGGGAGTGGTGTGGAGTGAGGGGGAGTGTTGTAGAGTGAGGGAGAGCAGTGTCGAGTGTGGGGGAGCGGTGTGGAGTGAGGGGCAGTGGTGTGGAGTGAGGGGCAGTGGTGTGGAGTGAGGGGGAGTGGTGTGGAGTGAGGGGGAGTGGTGTGGAGTGAAGGGGTGCGGTGTGGAGTGAGGGCAGCGGTGTGGAGTGAGGGGGAGAGATGTGGAGTGAGGGGGTGTGGTGTGGAGTGAGGGGGTGTGGTGTGGAGTGAGGGGGAGTGGTGTGGAGTGAGGGGGAGTGGTGTGGAGTGAGGGGGAGTGGTGTGCAGTGAGTGGGTGTGGTGTGGAGTGACGGGGTGTGGTGTGGAGTGAGGGGGAGTGCTGAGGAGTAGGGGGAGTGGTGTGGAGTGAGGGGGAGTGGTGTGGATTGAGGGTGAGTGGTGTGGAGTGAGGGGGAGCGCTGTGGAGTGAGGGAGCGGCGTGGAGTAAGAGGTGGTGGTGTGGAGTGAGAGGTAGTGGTGTGGAGTGAGGGCGAGTGGTTTGGAGTGATGGGGAGTGGTGTGGAGTGAGGGGGATTGGTGTGGAGTGAGGGGGAGTGGTGTGGAGTGAGGGGGTGCGGTGTGGAGCGAGGGGGTGCGGTGTGGAGTGAGGGGGAGCGGTCTGGAGTGCGAGGGTGCGGTGTGGAGTAAGGGGGAGCGTTCTGGAGTGAGGGAGAGCGGTGTCGAGTGAGGGGGAGTTGTGTGTAGTGAAGCGGAGTGGTGTGGAGTGAGGGGGTGTGGTGTGGAGAGAGGGGGTGTGGTGTGGAGTGATGGGGAGAGGTGTGGAGTGAGGGGGAGCAGTGTGGAATGAGGGGGAGCGGTGTGGAGTGAGGGGGAGCGGTGTGGAGTGAGGGGGAGCGGTGTGGAGTGAGGGGGAGCGGTGTGGAGTGAGGGGGAGCGGTGTGGAGTGTGGGGGAGCGGTGTGGAGTGAGGGGGAGCGGTGTGGAATAAGGGGGAGCGGTGTGGAGTGAGTGGGAATGGTGTGGAGTGAGGGGGAGCGGTGTGGAGTGAGGGGGAGCGGTGTGGAGTGAGGGGGAGCGGTGTGGAGTGAGTTGGTGCGGTGCGGAGTGAGGGGGTGCGGTGTGGAGTGAGGGGGAGCGGTGTGGAGTGAGGGGGTGTGGTGTGGAGTGAGGGGGAGTGGTGTGCAGTGACGGAGTGTGGTGTGGAGTGAGGGGGAGTGGTGTGGAGTGAAGGGGTGTGGTGTGGACTGAGAGGGTGTGGTGTGGAGTGAGGGGGAGTGGTGTGGAGTGAGGGGGAGTGGTGTGGAGTGAGTGGGAGTGGTGTGGAATGAGTGGAAGTGGTGTAGAGTGAGGGGGAGTGTTGTGGAGTGAGGGGTGCGGTGTGGAGCGAGGGAATGCTTGTGGAGTGAGGGGTAGCGGTGTGGAGTGAGAGGGTGCGGTGTGGAGTAAGGGGGAGTGTTCTGGAGTGAGCGAGAGCGGTGTCGAGTGAGGGGGAGTTGTGTGTAGTGAAGGGGAGTGGTGTGGAGTGAGGGGGAGTGAGGGGGAGTGTTGTAGAGTGAGGGAGAGCAGTGTCGAGTGTGGGGGAGCGGTGTGGAGTGAGGGGCAGTGGTGTGGAGTGAGGGGCAGTGGTGTGGAGTGAGGGGGAGTGGTGTGGAGTGAGGGGGAGTGGTGTGGAGTGAAGGGATGCGGTGTGGAGTGAGGGCAGCGGTGTGGAGTGAGGGGGAGAGATGTGGAGTGAGGGGGTGTGGTGTGGAGTGAGGGGGTGTGGTGTGGAGTGAGGGGGAGTGGTGTGGAGTGAGGGGGAGTGGTGTGGAGTGAGGGGGAGTGGTGTGCAGTGAGTGGGTGTGGTGTGGAGTGACGGGGTGTGGTGTGGAGTGAGGGGGAGTGCTGAGGAGTAGGGGGAGTGGTGTGGAGTGAGGGGGAGTGGTGTGGAGTGAGGGTTGTGGTGTGGAGTGAGGGGGAGTGGTGTGGAGTGAGGGAGAGTAGTGTGGAGTGAGGGGGAGTGGTGTGGAGTGAGGGGGAGTGGTGTGGAGTGAGATGGTGCGGTGTGGAGTGAGAGGGTGTGGTGTGGAGTGAGGGCGAGTGGTGTGGAGTGAGGGGGAGTGGTGTGGATTGAGGGGGAGTGGTGTGGAGTGAGGGGGAGCGCTGTGGAGTGAGGGAGCGGCGTGGAGTAAGAGGTGGTGGTGTGGAGTGAGAGGTAGTGGTGTGGAGTGAGGGCGAGTGGTGTGGAGTGAGGGGGAGTGAGGGGGAGTAGTGTGGAGTGAGGTGGTGTGGTGTGGAGTGAGGGGGTGTGTGGAGTGAGGGGGAGTGGTGTGGAGTGAGGAGGATTGGTGTGGAGTGAGGGAGTGGTGTGGAGTGAGGGGGTGCGGTGTGGAGCGAGGGGGTGCGGTGTGGAGTGAGGGGGAGCGGTCTGGAGTGCGAGGGTGCGGTGTGGAGTAAGGGGGAGCGTTCTGGAGTGAGGGAGAGCGGTGTCGAGTGAGGGGGAGTTGTGTGTAGTGAAGCGGAGTGGTGTGGAGTGAGGGGGTGTGGTGTGGAGAGAGGGGGTGTGGTGTGGAGTGATGGGGTGTGGTGTGGAGTGATGGGGTGTGGTGTGGAGTGAGGGGGTGCGGTGTGGAATGAGGGGGTGTGGTGTGGAGTGAGGGGGAGAGGTGTGGAGTGAGGGGGAGTGGTCTGGAGTGAGGGGGAGTGGCGTGGAGTGAGGGGAAGTGGTGTGGAGGGAGGGGGAGTGGTGTGGAATGAGGGGGAGTGGTGTGCAGTAAGGGGCAGTGGTGTGGAGTGAGGGGCAGTGGTTTGGTGTGAGGGGGAGTGGTGTGGAGTGAGGGGGAGAGGTGTGGTGAGAGGGGGTGTGGCGTGGAGTTAGGGGGTGTGGTGTGGAGTGAGAGGGTGCGGTGTGGAGTGAGGGGGAGCGGTGTGGAGTGAGGGGGAGCGGTGTGGAGTGAGGGGGTGTGGTGTGGAGTGAGGGGGAGTGGTGTGGAGTGAGGGGGTGCTGTGTGGAGAGAGGGGGTGTGGTGTGGAGGGAGGGGGAGTGGTGTGGAGCGAGGGGGAGTGGTCTGGAGCGAGGGGGAGTGGTCTGGAGTGAGGGGGAGTGGTGTGGAGTGAGGGGGAGTGGTGTGGAGTGAGGGGGAGTGGTGTGGAGGGAGGGGGAGTGGTCTGGTGCGAGGGGGAGCGGTGTGGTGAGAGGGGGTGCGGTGTGGAGTTAGGGGGTGCGGTGTGGAGTGAAGGGGAGCGGTGTGGAGTGAGGGGGTGCGGTGTGGAGTGAGGGGGTGCGGTGTGGAGTGAGGTGTTGCGGTGTGGAGTGAGGGGGAGCGGTGTGGACTGAGGGGGAGCGGTGTGGAGTGAGGGGGAGCGGTGTGGAGTAAGGGGGAGCGGTGTGGAGTGAGGGGGAGCAGTGTGGCATGAGGGGGTGCGGTGTGGAGTGAGGGGGTGCGGTGTGGAGTGAGTGGAGCGGTGTGGAGTGAGGGGGAGAGATGTGGAGTGAGGGGGAGTGATGTGGAGTGAGGGGGAGTGGTGTGGAGTGAATGGGAGTGGTGTGGAATGAGTGGAAGTGGTATAGAGTGAGGGGGAGTGTTGTGGAGTGAGGGGTGCGGTGTGGAGCGAGGGAATGCTTGTGGAGTGAGGGGGAGCGGTGTGGAGTGAGAGGGTGTGGTGTGGAGTAAGGGGGAGTGTTCTGTAGTGAGCGAGAGCGGTGTCGAGTGAGGGGGAGTTGTGTGTAGTGAAGGGGAGTGGTGTGGAGTGAGGGGGAGTGAGGGGGAGTGTTGTAGAGTGAGGGAGAGCAGTGTTGAGTTTGGGGGAGCGGTGTGGAGTGAGGGGCAGTGGTGTGGAGTGAGGGGGAGTGGTGTGGAGTGAGGGGGTGCGGTGTGGAGTGAGGGGAGCGGTGTGGAGTGAGGGGGAGTGGTGTGGAGTGAGGGGGAGTGGTGTGGAGTGAGGGGTTGTGGTGTGGAGTGAGGCGGTGTGGTGTGGAGTGAGGAGGAGTGGTGTGGAGTGAGGGGGAGTGGTGTGGAGTGAGGGGGAGTGGTGTGGAATGAGTGGAAGTGGTGTGGAGTGAGGGGGAGTGTTGTGGAGTGAGGGGGAGTGTTGTGGAGTGAGGGGGTGCGGTGTGGAGCGAGGGGGTGCGGTGTGGAGTGAGGGGGAGTGGTGTGGAGTGAGAGGGTGCGGTGTGGATTAAGGGGGAGCGTTCTGGAGTGAGGGAGAGCGGTGTCGAATTAGGGGGAGTTGTGTGTAGTGAAGGGGAGTGGTGTGGAGAGAGGGGGAGCGGTGTGGAGTGAGGGGGAGCGGTGTGGAGTGAGGGGGAGCGGTGTGGAGTGAGGGGGAGTGGTGTGGAGTGAGGGGGAGCGGTGTGGAATGAGGGGGAGCGGTGTGGAATGAGGGGGAGCGGTGTGGAGTGAGGGGGAGCGGTGTGGAGTAAGGGGGAGTCGTGTGGAATGAGGGGGAGTGGTGTGGAGTGAGGGGAGTGGCGTGGAGTGAGGGGGAGTGGTGTGGAGTGAGGGGGTGGTGTTGCAGAGTGAGGGAGAGAGGTTTCGAGTGAGGGGGAGCGGTGTGGAGTGAGGGGCAGTGGTGTGGAGTGAGGGGCAGTGGTGTGGAGTGGGGGGAGTGGTGTGGAGTGAGGGGGAGCGGTGTGGAGTGAGGGGGAGTGTTGTAGAGTGAGGGAGAGCAGTTTCGAGTGAGGGGAAGCGGTGTGGAGTGAGGGGCAGTGCTGTGGAGAGGGGCAGTGGTGTGGAGTGAGGGGCAGTGGTTTGGAGTGAGGGGGAGTGGTGTGGAGTGAGGGGGAGTGGTGTTATGAGAGGGGGTGCGGTGTGGACTTAGGGGGTGCAGTGTGGAGTGAGGGGGTGCGGTGTGGAGTGAGGTGGTGCGGTGTGGAGTGAGGAGGAGCGGTGTGGAGTGAGGGGGAGCGGTGTGGAGTGAGGGGGAGCGGTGTGGAGCGAGGGGGAGAGGTGTGGAGTGAGGGGGAGCAGTGTGGAATGAGGGGGAGCGGTGTGGAGTGAGGGGGAGCGGTGTGGAGTGAGGGGGAGCGGTGTGGAGTGAGGGGGAGCGGTGTGGAGTGTGGGGGAGCGGTGTGGAGTGTGGGGGAGCGGTGTGGAGTGAGGGGGAGCGGTGTGGAATGAGGGGGAGTGGTGTGGAGTGAGTGGGAACGGTGTGGAGTGAGGGGGAGCGGTGTGGAGTGAGGGGGAGCGGTGTGGAGCGAGGGGGTGCGGTGTGGAGTGAGGGGGAGTGGTGTGGAGTGAGAGGGTGCGGTGTGGATTAAGGGGGAGCGTTCTGGAGTGAGGGAGAGCGGTGTCGAGTGAGGGGGAGTTGTGTGTAGTGAAGGGGAGTGGTGTGGAGTGAGGGGGTGTGGTGTGAAGTGAGGGGGAGCGGTGTGGAGTGAGGGGGTGTGGTGTGGAGTGCGGGGGAGCGGTGTGGCATGAGGGGGAGCGGTGTGGAGTGAGGGGGAGCGGTGTGGAGTGAGGGGGAGTCGTGTGGACTGAGGGGGAGTGGTGTGGAGTGAGGGGGTGTGGCGTGGAGTGAGGGGGAGTGTTGCAGAGTGAGGGAGAGAGGTTTCGAGTGAGGGGGAGCGGTGTGGAGTGAGGGGCAGTGGTGTGGAGTGAGGGGCAGTGGTGTGGAGTGGGGGGGAGTGGTGTGGAGTGAGGGGGAGCGGTGTGGAGTGAGGGGGAGTGTTGTAGAGTGAGAGAGAGCGGTTTCGAGTGAGGGGAAGCGGTGTGGAGTGAGGGGCAGTGCTGTGGAGAGGGGCAGTGGTATGGAGTGAGGGGCAGTGGTTTGGAGTGAGGGGGAGTGGTATGGAGTGTGGGGGAGTGGTGTGGTGAGAGGGGGTGCGGTGTGGAGTTAGGGGGTGCGGTGTGGAGTGAGGGGGTGCGGTGTGGAGTGAGGTGGTGCGGTGTGGAGTGAGGGGGAGCGGTGTGGAGTGAGGGGGAGCGGTGTGGAGCGAGGGGGAGCGGTGTGGAGCGAGGGGGAGAGGTGTGGAGTGAGGGGGAGCAGTGTGGAATGAGGGGGAGCGGTGTGGAATGAGGGGGAGCGGTGTGGAGTGAGGGGGAGCGGTGTGGAGTGAGGGGGAGCGGTGTGGAGTGTGGGGGAGCGGTGTGGAGTGAGGGGGAGTGGTGTGGAATGAGGGGGAGCGGTGTGGAGTGAGGGGGAGCGGTGTGGAGTGAGGGGGAGCGGTGCGGAGTGAGGGGGTGCGGTGCGGAGTGAGGGGGTGCGGTGCGGAGTGAGGGGGTGCGGTGTGGAGTGAGGGGGAGCGGTGTGGAGTGAGGGGTTGTGGTGTGGAGTGAGGGGGAGTGGTGTGCAGTGACGGAGTGTGGTGTGGAGTGAGGGGGAGTCGTGTGGAGTGAGGGGTGTGGTGTGGACTGAGAGGGTGTGGTGTGGAGTGAGGGGGAGTGTTGTGGAGTGAGGGGGAGTGGTGTGGAGTGAGGGGGTGTGATGTGGAGTGTGGTGGTGTAGTGTGGAGTGAGGGGGAGTGGTGTGGAGTGAGGGGGAGTGGTGTGGAGTGAGGTGGAGTGAGGGGGAGTGGTGTGGAGTGAGCGGGAGTGGTGTGGAGTGACGGGGAGTGGTGTGGAGTGAGCTGGTGTGGTGTGGAGTGAGGGGGAGTGGTGTGGAATGAGGGGGAGTGGTGTGGAGTGAGGGGGAGTGGTGTGGAGTGAGGGGGAGTGGTGTGGATTGAGGGAGTGGTGTGGAGTGAGGGGGAGTGGTGTGGAGTGAGGGGGAGTGGTGTCGAGTGAGGGGGTGTGGTGTGGACTGAGGTGGAGTGGTGTGGAGTGAGGGTGAGTAATGTGGAGTGAGGGTGTGTGGAGTGAGGGGGAGTGATGTGGATTGAGAGGTAGTGGTGTGGAGTGAGGGGGAGCGCTGTGGAGTGAGGGGGCGGTGTGGAGTGAGGGGCAGTGGTGTGGAGTGAAGGCAGTGGTGTGGAGTGAGGGGGAGTGGTGTGGAGTGAGGGGGTGCGGTGTGGAGTGAGGGGAGCGGTGTGGAGTGAGCGGGAGAGATGTGGAGTGAGGGCGTGTGGTGTGGAGTGAGAGGGTGTGGTGTGGAGTGAGGGGGAGTGGTGTGCAGTGAGGGGGTGTGGTGTGGAGTGAGGGGGTGTGGTGTGGAGTGAGGGGGAGTGGTGAGGAGAGAGGGGGTGTGGTGTGGAGTGAGGGGGAGTGGTGTGGAGTGAGGGGGAGTGGTGTGGAGTGAGGGGGAGTGTTGCAGAGTGAGGGAGAGAGGTTTCGAGTGAGGGGGAGCGGTGTGGAGTGAGGGGCAGTGGTGTGGAGTGAGGGGCAGTGGTGTGGAGTGGGGGGAGTGGTGTGGAGTGAGGGGGAGCGGTGTGGAGTGAGGGGGAGTGTTGTAGAGTGAGAGAGAGCGGTTTCGAGTGAGGGGAAGCGGTGTGGAGTGAGGGGCAGTGCTGTGGAGAGGGGCAGTGGTATGGAGTGAGGGGCAGTGGTTTGGAGTGAGGGGGAGTGGTATTGAGTGTGGGGGAGTGGTGTGGTGAGAGGGGGTGCGGTGTGGAGTTAGGGGGTGCGGTGTGGAGTGAGGGGGTGCGGTGTGGAGTGAGGTGGTGCGGTGTGGAGTGAGGGGGAGCGGTGTGGAGCGAGGGGGAGCGGTGTGGAGCGAGGGGGAGCGGTGTGGAGCGAGGGGGAGAGGTGTGGAGTGAGGGGGAGCAGTGTGGAATGAGGGGGAGCGGTGTGGAATGAGGGGGAGCGGTGTGGAGTGAGGGGGAGCGGTGTGGAGTGAGGGGGAGCGGTGTGGAGTGTGGGGGAGCGGTGTGGAGTGAGGGGGAGTGGTGTGGAATGAGGGGGAGCGGTGTGGAGTGAGGGGGAGCGGTGTGGAGTGAGGGGGAGCGGTGTGGAGTGAGGGGGTGCGGTGCGGAGTGAGGGGGTGCGGTGTGGAGTGAGGGGGAGCGGTGTGGAGTGAGGGGTTGTGGTGTGGAGTGAGGGGGAGTGGTGTGCAGTGACGGAGTGTGGTGTGGAGTGAGGGGGAGTCGTGTGGAGTGAGGGGTGTGGTGTGGACTGAGAGGGTGTGGTGTGGAGTGAGGGGGAGTGTTGTGGAGTGAGGGGGAGTGGTGTGGAGTGAGGGGGAGTGGTGTGGAGTGAGGGGGTGTGATGTGGAGTGTGGTGGTGTAGTGTGGAGTGAGGGGGAGTGGTGTGGAGTGAGGGGGAGTGGTGTGGAGTGAGGTGGAGTGAGGGGGAGTGGTGTGGAGTGAGCGGGAGTGGTGTGGAGTGACGGGGAGTGGTGTGGAGTGAGCGGGTGTGGTGTGGAGTGAGGGGGAGTGGTGTGGAATGAGGGGGAGTGGTGTGGAGTGAGGGGGAGTGGTGTGGAGTGAGGGGGAGTGGTGTGGATTGAGGGAGTGGTGTGGAGTGAGGGGGAGTGGTGTGGAGTGAGGGGGAGTGGTGTCGAGTGAGGGGGTGTGGTGTGGACTGAGGTGGAGTGGTGTGGAGTGAGGGTGAGTGATGTGGAGTGAGGGTGTGTGGAGTGAGGGGGAGTGATGTGGATTGAGAGGTAGTGGTGTGGAGTGAGGGGGAGCGCTGTGGAGTGAGGGGGCGGTGTGGAGTGAGGGGCAGTGGTGTGGAGTGAAGGCAGTGGTGTGGAGTGAGGGGGAGTGGTGTGGAGTGAGGGGGTGCGGTGTGGAGTGAGGGGAGCGGTGTGGAGTGAGCGGGAGAGATGTGGAGTGAGGGGGTGTGGTGTGGAGTGAGGGGGTGTGGTGTGGAGTGAGGGGGAGTGGTGTGCAGTGAGGGGGTGTGGTGTGGAGTGAGGGGGTGTGGTGTGGAGTGAGGGGGAGTGGTGAGGAGTGAGGGGGTGTGGTGTGGAGTGAGGGGGAGTGGTGTGGAGTGAGGGGGAGTGGTGTGGAGTGAGGGGGAGTGGTGTGGAGTGAGGGTTGTGGTGTGGAGTGAGGGGGTGTGGTGTGGAGTGAGGGGGAGTGGTGTGGATTGAGGGAGAGTAGTGTGGAGTGAGGGGGAGTGGTGTGGAGTGAGGGGGAGTGGTGCGGAGTGAGTTGGTGCGGTGTGGAGTGAGAGGGTGTGGTGTGGAGTGCGGGCGAGTGGTGTGGAGTGAGGGGAAGCGGTGTGGAGTGAGGGGCAGTGCTGTGGAGAGGGGCAGTGGTGTGGAGTGAGGGGCAGTGGTTTGGAGTGAGGGGGAGTGGTGTGGAGTGAGGGGGAGTGGTGTTATGAGAGGGGGTGCGGTGTGGACTTAGGGGGTGCAGTGTGGAGTGAGGGGGTGCGGTGTGGAGTGAGGTGGTGCGGTGTGGAGTGAGGAGGAGCGGTGTGGAGTGAGGGGGAGCGGTGTGGAGTGAGGGGGAGCGGTGTGGAGCGAGGGGGAGAGGTGTGGAGTGAGGGGGAGCAGTGTGGAATGAGGGGGAGCGGTGTGGAGTGAGGGGGAGCGGTGTGGAGTGAGGGGGAGCGGTGTGGAGTGAGGGGGAGCGGTGTGGAGTGTGGGGGAGCGGTGTGGAGTGTGGGGGAGCGGTGTGGAGTGAGGGGGAGCGGTGTGGAATGAGGGGGAGTGGTGTGGAGTGAGTGGGAACGGTGTGGAGTGAGGGGGAGCGGTGTGGAGTGAGGGGGAGCGGTGTGGAGCGAGGGGGTGCGGTGTGGAGTGAGGGGGAGTGGTGTGGAGTGAGAGGGTGCGGTGTGGATTAAGGGGGAGCGTTCTGGAGTGAGGGAGAGCGGTGTCGAGTGAGGGGGAGTTGTGTGTAGTGAAGGGGAGTGGTGTGGAGTGAGGGGGTGTGGTGTGAAGTGAGGGGGAGCGGTGTGGAGTGAGGGGGTGTGGTGTGGAGTGCGGGGGAGCGGTGTGGCATGAGGGGGAGCGGTGTGGAGTGAGGGGGAGCGGTGTGGAGTGAGGGGGAGTCGTGTGGACTGAGGGGGAGTGGTGTGGAGTGAGGGGGTGTGGCGTGGAGTGAGGGGGAGTGTTGCAGAGTGAGGGAGAGAGGTTTCGAGTGAGGGGGAGCGGTGTGGAGTGAGGGGCAGTGGTGTGGAGTGAGGGGCAGTGGTGTGGAGTGGGGGGAGTGGTGTGGAGTGAGGGGGAGCGGTGTGGAGTGAGGGGGAGTGTTGTAGAGTGAGAGAGAGCGGTTTCGAGTGAGGGGAAGCGGTGTGGAGTGAGGGGCAGTGCTGTGGAGAGGGGCAGTGGTATGGAGTGAGGGGCAGTGGTTTGGAGTGAGGGGGAGTGGTATGGAGTGTGGGGGAGTGGTGTGGTGAGAGGGGGTGCGGTGTGGAGTTAGGGGGTGCGGTGTGGAGTGAGGGGGTGCGGTGTGGAGTGAGGTGGTGCGGTGTGGAGTGAGGGGGAGCGGTGTGGAGTGAGGGGGAGCGGTGTGGAGCGAGGGGGAGCGGTGTGGAGCGAGGGGGAGAGGTGTGGAGTGAGGGGGAGCAGTGTGGAATGAGGGGGAGCGGTGTGGAATGAGGGGGAGCGGTGTGGAGTGAGGGGGAGCGGTGTGGAGTGAGGGGGAGCGGTGTGGAGTGTGGGGGAGCGGTGTGGAGTGAGGGGGAGTGGTGTGGAATGAGGGGGAGCGGTGTGGAGTGAGGGGGAGCGGTGTGGAGTGAGGGGGAGCGGTGCGGAGTGAGGGGGTGCGGTGCGGAGTGAGGGGGTGCGGTGTGGAGTGAGGGGGTGCGGTGTGGAGTGAGGGGGAGCGGTGTGGAGTGAGGGGTTGTGGTGTGGAGTGAGGGGGAGTGGTGTGCAGTGACGGAGTGTGGTGTGGAGTGAGGGGGAGTCGTGTGGAGTGAGGGGTGTGGTGTGGACTGAGAGGGTGTGGTGTGGAGTGAGGGGGAGTGTTGTGGAGTGAGGGGGAGTGGTGTGGAGTGAGGGGGTGTGATGTGGAGTGTGGTGGTGTAGTGTGGAGTGAGGGGGAGTGGTGTGGAGTGAGGGGGAGTGGTGTGGAGTGAGGTGGAGTGAGGGGGAGTGGTGTGGAGTGAGCGGGAGTGGTGTGGAGTGACGGGGAGTGGTGTGGAGTGAGCTGGTGTGGTGTGGAGTGAGGGGGAGTGGTGTGGAATGAGGGGGAGTGGTGTGGAGTGAGGGGGAGTGGTGTGGAGTGAGGGGGAGTGGTGTGGATTGAGGGAGTGGTGTGGAGTGAGGGGGAGTGGTGTGGAGTGAGGGGGAGTGGTGTCGAGTGAGGGGGTGTGGTGTGGACTGAGGTGGAGTGGTGTGGAGTGAGGGTGAGTAATGTGGAGTGAGGGTGTGTGGAGTGAGGGGGAGTGATGTGGATTGAGAGGTAGTGGTGTGGAGTGAGGGGGAGCGCTGTGGAGTGAGGGGGCGGTGTGGAGTGAGGGGCAGTGGTGTGGAGTGAAGGCAGTGGTGTGGAGTGAGGGGGAGTGGTGTGGAGTGAGGGGGTGCGGTGTGGAGTGAGGGGAGCGGTGTGGAGTGAGCGGGAGAGATGTGGAGTGAGGGGGTGTGGTGTGGAGTGAGAGGGTGTGGTGTGGAGTGAGGGGGAGTGGTGTGCAGTGAGGGGGTGTGGTGTGGAGTGAGGGGGTGTGGTGTGGAGTGAGGGGGAGTGGTGAGGAGAGAGGGGGTGTGGTGTGGAGTGAGGGGGAGTGGTGTGGAGTGAGGGGGAGTGGTGTGGAGTGAGGGGGAGTGTTGCAGAGTGAGGGAGAGAGGTTTCGAGTGAGGGGGAGCGGTGTGGAGTGAGGGGCAGTGGTGTGGAGTGAGGGGCAGTGGTGTGGAGTGGGGGGAGTGGTGTGGAGTGAGGGGGAGTGGTGTGGAGTGAGGGGGAGTGTTGTAGAGTGAGAGAGAGCGGTTTCGAGTGAGGGGAAGCGGTGTGGAGTGAGGGGCAGTGCTGTGGAGAGGGGCAGTGGTATGGAGTGAGGGGCAGTGGTTTGGAGTGAGGGGGAGTGGTATTGAGTGTGGGGGAGTGGTGTGGTGAGAGGGGGTGCGGTGTGGAGTTAGGGGGTGCGGTGTGGAGTGAGGGGGTGCGGTGTGGAGTGAGGTGGTGTGGTGTGGAGTGAGGGGGAGCGGTGTGGAGCGAGGGGGAGCGGTGTGGAGCGAGGGGGAGCGGTGTGGAGCGAGGGGGAGAGGTGTGGAGTGAGGGGGAGCAGTGTGGAATGAGGGGGAGCGGTGTGGAATGAGGGGGAGCGGTGTGGAGTGAGGGGGAGCGGTGTGGAGTGAGGGGGAGCGGTGTGGAGTGTGGGGGAGCGGTGTGGAGTGAGGGGGAGTGGTGTGGAATGAGGGGGAGCGGTGTGGAGTGAGGGGGAGCGGTGTGGAGTGAGGGGGAGCGGTGTGGAGTGAGGGGGTGCGGTGCGGAGTGAGGGGGTGCGGTGTGGAGTGAGGGGGAGCGGTGTGGAGTGAGGGGTTGTGGTGTGGAGTGAGGGGGAGTGGTGTGCAGTGACGGAGTGTGGTGTGGAGTGAGGGGGAGTCGTGTGGAGTGAGGGGTGTGGTGTGGACTGAGAGGGTGTGGTGTGGAGTGAGGGGGAGTGTTGTGGAGTGAGGGGGAGTGGTGTGGAGTGAGGGGGAGTGGTGTGGAGTGAGGGGGTGTGATGTGGAGTGTGGTGGTGTAGTGTGGAGTGAGGGGGAGTGGTGTGGAGTGAGGGGGAGTGGTGTGGAGTGAGGTGGAGTGAGGGGGAGTGGTGTGGAGTGAGCGGGAGTGGTGTGGAGT
>NC_140992.1:168530798-168563298 GCF_052327205.1 Somniosus microcephalus
AGACCGCACCTTGAGTATTGTGTGCAGTTTTGTTCGCCTTATCTGAGGAAGGATGTTCTTGCCATGGAAGGAGTGCAGCGAAGATTCACCAGGCTGATACCTGGGATGGCAGGAATGACGTATGAGGAGTGATTGGGTCGATTGGGCTTGTACTCACTGGAGTTTATAAGATTGAGAGGGGATCTCATTGAAACCTATAAAATTCTGTCAGGCCTGGACAGACTAGATGCAGGAAGGATGTTCCCGATGGTCGGGGAGTCCAGAACTAGGGGTCATAGTCTAAGGATAAGGGGTAAGCCATTTAGGACAGAGATGAGGAGGAATTTCTTCATCCAGAGAGTGGTGAACCTGTGGAATTCTCTACCACAGAAGGCAGTGTAGGTAAATCCATTAAATATATTCAAGAAGGAGTTGGATATATTTCTTAAGGCTAAAGGGATCAAGGGATATGGGGAGAAGGCAGGGACAGGGTACTGAATTTGGATGATCAGCCATGATCTCATTGAATGGCAGAGTAGGCTTGAGGGGCTGAATGGCCTACTCCTGCTCCTATCTTCTATGTTTCACCTGTGTGTCTATCAGTCTGTGTATATGTCTGTGTGTGTCTGTGTGTGCATGTGTGTGTCTGTCTGCATCTGTGTGTGTGCCTGTGTCAGTGTGTGTGTGCCTGTGTGTCAGTGTGTGTGTGTCTGTTTGCATCTGTGTGTGTCTGTGTGTGTGTCTGTGTGTGTGTCTGTGTGTGTGTGTCTGTGTGTGTGTCTCTGTGTGTGTCTGTATGTGCCATCTGTGTCTGTGTGTCTGTGTGTCTGTGTGTCTGTGTGTCTGTGTGTCTGTGTGTGTGTTCACTTGGAAAGCAGTGACAGGATCGGACAAAGTAAACATGGATTTACAACAGGTAAATCATGCTTGACTAATCTACTGGAATTTTTTGAGGATGTAACTGGTAAAATAGATAAGGGAGAACCAGTGGATGTGGTGTATTTGGACTTTCAGAAGGCTTTCGATAAGGTCCCGCCCAAGAGATTAGCTTGTAAAATTAAGGCACATGTGATTGGGGGCAAGGTATTGACTTGGATAGAGAACTGGTTGGCAGATAGAAAGCAATGAGTTGGAATAAACGGGTCGTTTTCCGAGTGGCAGGCAGTGACTAGTGGGGTACCGCAAGGATCGGTCCTATATCCCCAGCTGTTCACAATATATATTAATGATCTGGACAAGGGAATTGGATGTAGTATCTCCAAATTTGCAGGCGACACAAAGCTGGGTGGGAGGGTATGCTTTGAGGAGGATGTCGTGAAACTCCAGTACGATTTGGACAGGTTGGGTGATTGGGCAGAAACATGGCAAATGCACTATAATGTGGATAAATGTGAGGTTATCCACTTTGGTGGCAAAAACAGGAAGGCAGATTATTATTTGAATGGCAATAGATTGGGAGAAGGGGAAGTGCAACGAGACCTGGGTGTCCTTGTGCACCAGTCGCTGAAGGTAAGCATGCAGGTGCAGCAGGCGGTTAAGAAGGCAAATGGTATGTTGGCCTTCGTAGCAAGAGGGTTCGAGTACAGGAACAAGGATGTCTTGCTGCAGTTGTACAGGGCCTTGGTGAGACCGCACCTTGAGTATTGTGTGCAGTTTTGTTCGCCTTATCTGAGGAAGGATGTTCTTGCCATGGAAGGAGTGCAGCGAAGATTCACCAGGCTGATACCTGGGATGGCAGGAATGACGTATGAGGAGTGATTGGGTCGATTGGGCTTGTACTCACTGGAGTTTATAAGATTGAGAGGGGATCTCATTGAAACCTATAAAATTCTGTCAGGCCTGGACAGACTAGATGCAGGAAGGATGTTCCCGATGGTCGGGGAGTCCAGAACTAGGGGTCATAGTCTAAGGATAAGGGGTAAGCCATTTAGGACAGAGATGAGGAGGAATTTCTTCACCCAGAGAGTGGTGAACCTGTGGAATTCTCTACCACAGAAGGCAGTGTAGGTAAATTCATTAAATATATTCAAGAAGGAGTTGGATATATTTCTTAAGGCTAAAGGGATCAAGGGATATGGGGAGAAGGCAGGGACAGGGTACTGAATTTGGATGATCAGCCATGATCTCATTGAATGGCAGAGTAGGCTCGAGGGGCTAAATGGCCTACTCCTGCTCCTATCTTCTATGTTTCACCTGTGTGTCTATCAGTCTGTGTATATGTCTGTGTGTGTCTGTGTGTGCATGTGTGTGTCTGTCTGCATCTGTGTGTGTGCCTGTGTGTCAGTGTGTGTGTGTCTGTTTGCATCTGTGTGTGTGTTTCTGTGTGTGTGTTTGCTTGTGTCTGTGTGTGCATCTGTGTCTGTGTGTGTCTCTGTGTGTATGTGTGTGTCTGTGTGTGTGTGTCTTTGTGTGTATGTGTGTGTGTGTCTTTGTGTATGTGTGTCTGTGTGAGTGTGTCAGTCTGTGTGTCTGCGTGTCTGTGGGTGTGTGTTTCTATCTGTATCTGTGTATGAGTGTCTGTGTCTGTGTGTGTGTTTGTCTGTGTGTGTGGTGTCTGTGTGTGTGTCTGTATGTGTCTGTGTGTTTCTGTGTGTGTGTGCCTGTGTGTGTGTGCCTGTGTGTGTGTGTGTGTCTGTGTGTGTGTCTGCATCTGTGTGTGTGTGTCTGTGTGTGTATGTGACTGTGTGTGTGTCTGTGTGTCTGTGTCTGTGTGTGTGCCTGTGTGTGTGTGCTTGTGTGTGTGCCTGTGTGTGTGTGTGTCTGTGCCTGTGTGTGTGTCTGTGTGTCAGTCTGTGTGTGTGTGTGTGTGTGTGTGTGTGTGTGTGTGTTTTTGTGTGTCTGTGTGTGTGCGTCTGTGTGGTGCGTGTGTCTGTGTGTGTGTGGGGTTTGTGTATCTTTTTGTGTGTGGGATGTGTATCTTTTTGTGTGTGGGGTGTGTGTGTTTGGTGTGTGTGTGGGGTGCGTGTGCGTGTGGGGTGTTTGTGTGGTGTTTGTGTGTGGGGGTTGTGTGTGTCAGTGTGTGTGTGGGTCTGTCTATCTGCATCTGTGTGTGTCTGTCTGTCTGTGTGTCTGTATGTGTGTGTGTGTTTGTCTTTGTCTGTGTGCATCTGTGTGTGTGTGTGTCTGTCTGTGTGTCTGTCTGTCATTGTGTATCTGTGTGTGTGTCTACCTGCATCTGTGGGTGTGGGTGTGTCTGTGTATGTGTCTGTGTGTGTGAGAGTTTATCTCAGTGTGTGTGTCTGTGTTGGAGTGTGTGTGTGTGTCTGTGTGTGTATGTGACTGTGTGTCTGTCTGCCTGTCTGTCTGTGTCTGTGTGTGTGTCTGTGTCTGTGCGTGTGTGTCTGTGTGAATGTGTCTCTGTGTGTGTGTATGTGTGTGTGTCTGTGTGTCTGTGGGTGTGTGTTTCTATATATGTCTGTGTGTATGTTTCTGTGTTTCTAAGTGTGTCTGTGTCTGTGTGTGTATCTGTGTGTGTGTGTGTCTGTGTGTGTGTCCGTCTATGTGTCTGTGCCTGTGTGTGCGTGCCTGTGTGTGTGTGTCTGTGCGTGTGTGTCTGTGTGTGTGTGTGTGTGTGTGTGTCTGTCTGTGTCTGCCTGCGTGTCTCTGTGTCCGTGTGTCATAGAGTCATAGAGTCATAGAGTCATAGAGTAATACAGCACGGATAGAGGCCCTTCGGCCCATCGTGTCCATGCCGGCCATCAAGCCCTGTCTAATCTAATCCCATATTCCAGCATTTGGCCCGTAGCCTTGTATGCTATGGCATTTCAAATGCTCATCCAAATGCTTCTTAAATGTTGTGAGGGTTTCTGCCTCCACAACCCTTTCAGGCAGTGAGTTCCAGACTCCAACCACCCTCTGGGTGAAAAAGTTCTTTCTCAAATCCCCTCTAAACCTCCCGCCCTTTACCTTGAATCTATGCCCCCTAGTTATTGACCCCTCTACTAAGGGGAAAAGCTCCTCAGCATCCATCCTATCTATGCCCCTCACAATTTTGTACACCTCAATCATGTCCCCCCTCAGCCTCCTCTGCTCCAAGGAAAACAAACCCAATCTGCCCAGTCTCTCTTCATAGCTGAAGCGCTCCAGCCCTGGTAACATCCTGGTGAACCTCCTCTGCACCCTCTCTAACGCGATCACATCTTTCCTGTAGTGTGGCGACCAGAACTGCACACAGTATTCCAGCTGTGGCCTAACCAGTGTTTTATACAGCTCCATCATAACCTCCTTGCTCTTATATTCTATGCCTCGGCTAATGAAGGCAAGTATCCCATATGCCTTTTTTACCACCTTATCCACCTGTTCCGCCGCCTTCAGGGATCTGTGTACCTGCACACCCAGATCCCTCTGACCCTCCGTCTTGCCTAGGGTCTTTCCCTTCATTGTGTATTCCCTTGCCTTGTTAGACCCCCCAAAGTGCATCACCTCGCACTTTTCCGGGTTAAATTCCATTTGCCACTGTTCCGCCCATCTGACCAACCCATCTATATCGTTCTGCAGACTGAGGCTACCCTCCTCGCTATTTACCACCCTACCAATTTTAGTATCATCCGCGAATTTACTGATCATACCCTTTACATTCATATCCAAGTCATTAATGTAGACCACAAACAGCAAGGGACCCAGCACCGATCCCTGTGGTACCCCACTGGCCACAGGTTTCCAGTCACAAAAACAACCTTCGACCATCACCCTCTGCCTTCTGCCACTAAGCCAGTTTTGTATCCAATGTGCCAAGGCACCCTGGATTCCATGGGCTCTTACCTTCTTGACCAGTCTCCTGTGCGGGACTTTATCGAAGGCCTTACTGAAATCCATGTATACCACATCCACTGCGTTACCCTCATCCACACACCTAGTCACCCCCTCAAAAAATTCAATCAAATTAGTCAGACATGATCTTCCCTTGACAAAGCCATGTTGACTATCCCTGATTAATCCTTGCCTCTCCAAGTGGCGACAAATTTTGTCCCTCAGGATTTTTTCCAGTAATTTTCCTACCACTGATGTTAGGCTCACTGGCCTGTAGTTCCCCGGTTTTTCCCTACTACCCTTCTTGAATAATGGTACTACATTAGCGGTTCTCCAGTCCTCTGGCACATCCCCTGTGGCCAGAGAGGTCCTGAATATATGTGTTAGAGCCCCCGCAATCTCCTCCTTTGCCTCACACAGCAGCCTGGGGTACATTTCATCCGGGCCTGGGGATTTATCCATTTTTAGGCCAGCTAAAACCGCCAATACCTCCTCCCTCTCGATGTTAATATGTTCGAGCATATCACAGTCCACCCGCCCTATTTCTATGTCTACATCGTCCTTCTCCATAGTGAAAACAGATGCAAAAAATTCATTTAGAACCCCTCCTACATCTTCCGGCTCCACACACAGATTGCCACTTTTGTCCCTAATGGGCCCTATTTTTTCCCTAGTTATCCTTTTACCCTTAATATACTTATAAAACATCTTCGGATTTTCCTTTATTTTGCTCGCCAGTGTTATTTCATGGCCCCTCCTTGATCTCCTAATTTCTTTTTTAAGTATCCCCCTGCACTTTTTGTACTCCTCTAGGGCTTCCTCCGTCTTTAGCCTTTTGTATCTACCAAAAGCCCTCCTTTTTTTCCTAATCCATTCCCGTATATCCCCTGACATCCACGGTTCCCTGTGGTTTTTGGAACCACTCTTGACATTTATGGGAACATGTTGCCCTTGTATGATCTCAATCTCCCTTCTGAAAGCCTCCCATTGCTCCGATGCGGATTTTCCTACAAGTAGCTGATCCCAGTCCATTTTGGCCAGATCCTGCCTTATCCTATTAAAATCGGCCTTCCCCCAATTTAGAACCTTTATTTCCGGCCCATCCCTGTCCTTTTCCATGACCACCTTAAATCTTACCATATTATGGTCACTATCACCAAAGTGCTCACCTACTAGCACTTTTTCCACTTGGCCGGCCACATTCCCTAGAATTAGGTCCAGTACCGCCCCCTCTCTTGTAGGACTTTCTACATGCTGGCTCAAAAAGCTCTCCTGGATGCACTTTAAGAATTCTACACCCTCTGAGCCTTTCACACTTTGACTATCCCAGTTAATATTGGGGAAGTTGAAATCCCCTATTATTTGCACATTTCTCTGAGATTTGCCTACATATCTGTTCCTCTATTTCCCCCTGACTGTTTGGAGGCCTATAGTACACTCCCAGCAAAGTGCTTGCCCCCTTTTTGTTTTTAAGCTCCACCCATATGGCCTCATTAGAGGACCCTGCTAATATATCATCCCTCCTTACTGCAGTAATTGACTCCTTAATTAATATTGCGACACCCCCTCCTCTTATACCTCCCCCTCTGTCTCGCCTGAAGATTCTGTACCCCGGAATATTGAGCTGCCAGTCTTGCCCCTCCCTCAACCATGTCTCCGTGATAGCAACAATATCATACTCCCATGTGTTTATCAACACCTTCAGTTCATCCACCTTATTTGCAAGACTCCTTGCATTAAAATAGATGCCATCCAGCCTTGCCCTTATATATTTGCCCTGTCTACCAAGCTGACTTGTTTTTTCCTCCATAATTGGCAGCACATCCCCCCCTATTTCAGCTTCCCTCTGTATCCCATCCCCCTGCCAAGTTAGTTTAAACCCCCCCCGACAGTGCTAGCAAACCTCCCCGCAAGGATATTTGTCCCGCTCTGGTTCAGGTGCAACCCGTCCGACTTGTACAAGTCCCACCTTTCCCAGAAGCAGGCCCAGTGATCCAGGAAAGTAAAACCCTCCCCCCTACACCAACTCTTTAGCCACGCATTCATCTGCTCTATCCTCCCATTCCTATACTTACTAGCACGTGGCACTGGGAGTAATCCAGAGATTACACCCTTTGAGGTCCTGCCCTTTAATCTGTTACCTAGCTCCCTAAATTCTTGATGCAGGACCTCATCCCTCTTTTTACCTATGTCGTTGGTACCAATGTGGACCACGACCACTGGCTGTTCACCCTCCCCCTCCAGAATGCCCTGCAGCCGCTCAGTGACATCCTTGACCCTGGCACCAGGGAGGCAACAAACCATCCTGGAGTCACGTTTGCAGCCACAGAAACGCCTATCTGTTCCCCTTACTATAGAATCCCCTACCACTATTGCTCTCCCACTCTTTTTCCCCCCCTCCTGGGCAGCAGGAGCACCCCCAGTGCCAGGAAGTTGGCTGCTGCTGCCTTCCCCTGGTGAGTCATCCCCCTCAACAGTATCCAAAGCGGTATACCTGTTTGAAAGGGGGATGTCCACAGGGGTTCCCTGCACTACCTGCCTGCCTTTGTTGCTCCGCCTGATGGTCACTCCCTGTGTGTGTCCGTGTGTGCCTGTGTGTGTGTGTCTGTGTGGTGTGTGTGTGTGTGTGTGTGTGTGTGTGTGTGTGTGTGTGTGTGTGTGTTTGTGTGTGAGGTGTGTGTTTGTGTGTGTGTGTGGGGGGTGTGTGTGTCTATGTGTGTGTGTGTGTGTGTGTGTGTGTGTGTGTGTGTGTGTGTGTGTGAGTGTGGGGTGTATGTCTGCGTCTGTGTGTGTCTATGTGTGGTGTCTGTATTTCTGTGTGTGCATGTGTGTGTGTGTGTGTTAGTGTGGTGTGTCTGTGTGTGTGGTGTCTGTGTGTGTCTGTGTGTGTGTCTGTGTGTGTGTTTGTCTGAGTCTGTGTGTGTGTCTGTCTGTGTCTGTGTGTCTTTGTGTGTGTGCATCTGTGTGTGTGTGTCTGTGTGTGTGTGTCTGTCTGTGTGTCTGTGCGTGTGTGTTTCTATGTGTGTCTGTGTGTGTGTGTTGCTATCAGTGTCTGTATGTGTGTATCTGTGTGTCAGTGTCTGTGTCTGTGTGTGTGTTTGTCTGTGGGTGTGCTGTCTGTGTGTGTGTGTGTGTCTGTATGTGTCTGTGTGTGTGCCTGTGTGTGTGTCTGTCTTTGTGTGTGCGTGTGCATCTGTGTGTGTGTGTGTGTGTGTGTCTGTGTGTGTATGTGACTGTGTGTGTGTCTGTGTGTGTGTCTCTGTGTGTTTGTCTAAGAGTGTGTGTCTGTCTGTGTGTGTGTGTGTGTGTCGGTCTGTGCATGTGTGTGTGTGTGTGGCTGTGTGTGTGTGTCAGTGTTTGTGTGTGGGTGTGTCTATCTGCATCTGTGTGTGTCTGTATGTGTGTGTCTGTGTGTCTGTATGTGTGTGTCTGTCTGTCATTGTGTATCTGTGTGTGTCTATCTGCATCTGTGGGTGTAGGTGTGTTTGTGTGTGTGTGTGTGAGTTTATCTCAGTGTGTGTGTGTGTGTGTGTCTCTGTGTTGGTGTGTGTGTGTCTCTGTGTTGGTGTGTGTGTCTGTGTTGGTGTGTGTGTCTGTGTGTGTGTGTCTGTCTGCCTGTGTCTGTGTGTGTATCTGTGTCTGTGTGTGTCTGTCTGTGTGTCTCTGTGTGAATGTGTCTGTGTGTGTGTGTGTATGTGTCTGTGTGTGTGTGTCTGTGTGTGTGCGTGTGTGTGTCTGTGTGTGTGCGTCTATGCATGTCTCTGTGTGTGTGTGTGCCTGTCTGTGTGTCTGTGTGTGTGTGTTTCTATGTGTGTCAGTGTGTGTATCTGTGTCCGTGTGTCTGTGTCTGTGTGTCTGTGTCTGTCTGTGTGTCTGTGTGTGTCTGTGTCTCTGTGTGCGTGCCTGTGTGTGTCTGTGTGTGTGTGCGTGTGTGTGTCTGTATGTGTCTGTCTGTGTGTCTCTGCGTCTGTGTGTGCCTGGGTGTGTCTGTGTCTGTGTGTGTGTGTGTGTGTGTGTGTGTGTGTGTGTGTCTGCCTGTTTGTGTTTGTATCTCTGTGTGTGTGTGTGTGTGTGTGTGTGTGAATGTGTGTGTCTTTGTGTGTGTCTGTGTGTGTGTGTCTGTGTCTGTGTGTGTGTATCTGTGTGTGTGTGTCTGTGTCTGTGTGTGTGTGTCTGTGTCCGTCTGTGTGTCCGTGCATGCCTGTGTGTATGTGTCTGTGTGTGTGTGCGCATGTGTGTGTCTGTGTCTGTCTGTGTCTGTGTGTATCCGTGTGTATCCGTGTGTGTCTGTGTGTGTCCATGTGTGTGTGTCTGTGTGGTGTGTGTCTCTGTGTGTGTGTGTGAGGTGTGTGTGTGGGGGGTGTTGTATCCATGTGTTAATGGAGACACGGAATGCAGGAATTGGTTTCACAGGTGTTTACTGAACAAAGTCTGGAGGTGAACTAACAGATACAAGACACTATACAGGCTTATATAGCCCGAGTGGCCATTACCGGCATTACAGGACACAGGGGGCTCTTAAAGGCACATACACCACAATTCCTCCCCTTTTAGACAACCAGTACATAACATTTTAAGTAATCATTAATTAACATGTTACAAGAACAATAATCTACACATTTGCTGCAGTTAATCAATTATAAGTCAGTCTCTCTGGAGGCTTCCTGACTCGGTCCGGATAACGCCTCGGTGGTGCAGTAGTTTTTGGTGGTGTAGTAGTTTCTTTTGGCAAGGTCGATTCGGCTTGAATGCCAGTGTCGGGTTCATCTGGTTCCAGTATCACTGGATCGGAGGTAAATACTATGGGTATCTCTGCTTCATCATTAGGCGTATAGAGTTGTGGTGTAGGTTGTCCCTTTTCGGATGACTCTATGATCTGGTCAGCATGGCGCCTTATTATGCTTTCTCCAATGTCCACGGTATACATCAGTGGTCCTAGCCGTGTGCAAATAGTTCCAGGCTGCCATTTCTCGGTATGGTAGTCCCGGGCCAAAACTTGTTGACCTATCTGGAAGGTTCTAGTTGGCCTTTCATTCATGCCTTGAAATTGTCGGTTCTCCACATCCCTTCTGATGTTTGGCTTGATCAAATCCAGCCGGCATCTTAGGCTTCTATTGAAGAACATCATGGCGGGAGTTTGGTTTGTAACCACGTGTTGCATTCCTGTATGCAAACAAGAAGTTATCTACCTTATGCTGTAGATTTATGTCTTCATTACCCATGGCCTTTATGGCCTTCTTGAAGGTCTGGACAAACGTTTCAGCCAATCCATTGGTGGCGGGATGGTATGGGGCGGACGTGTAGTGCTTAACCCCATTGTTTGTTAAGAACTTCCTGAATTCTTCAGACACAAATTGCGGTCCATTATCAGAACAGATCTGTTCAGGCAGCCCATTCCTGGCAAATATGGTCCTTAATACTGTGATGGTTTTTTCCGTGGTGGCGGAGGACATCTTTATTACCTCCGGCCACTTGGAGTGTGCATCAACCGCGATTAAGAACATTGAGTCCATAAATGGACCAGCAAAGTCGATGTGTATCCTTTGCCATGGAGATGAGGGCCACTCCCATGGATGTAGAGGGGCTTGTGGTGGGGCGTTTTGGACCTTCTGGCATCCTAGGCAGCTCTTGGTCATTTCTTCGATGTCTCCATCGATACCTGGCCACCACACAAACGCTCTGGCTAGGTTCTTCATTTTCACTCCACCCAGATGCCCCTCATGAAGCTCCTTTAGCACTTTATCCTGGAGTTTGGGTGGAATCACCACTCTGGATCCACACATCAAGGTTCCTCGGCACACTGACAGCTGTTCTCTTCTTTGCGAGAATGCTGGCAACAGTGGTTCGCCATGTGCTGGCCATGCCTTCACCGTTAAATCGTAGACTCGTGAGAGAGTCGGGTCATTTCTCGTTTCCTTTTCAATGGCAGAATTTGTTACTGGTAGACATTCCACTATGGTTGAGTGGAACATCTCCACTGGGTCCACTGTAGGTGCCTCTTCTACCATTGGCAACGGTAGGCGCGATAAACCATCAGCATTCCCATGCTGTTTTGATCCTTTGTATTCTATGTCATATTGGTGTGCCCCTAGGAAAAGGGACCACCTCTGTAGCCTTTGCGCTGTCATAATGGGAACACCCTTTTTAGGGTTGAATATGGAGACGAGGGGTTGATGGTCAGTCAACAAAGTAAATTTTTGTCCGTGTAGGTAATGGTTGAATTTCTTCACTCCCCATACCAGGCTGAGTGCTTCCCTGTCGATCTGGGCATAGTTACGCTCAGCTGAGTTCAATGAGCGTGACGCAAAAGCTATCGGCCGCTCTGAGCCATCAGGGAATCTATGCGATAATACCGCTCCTACGTCGTAAGGGGATGCATCGCACGCCAGTCTGATTGGCAGTGATGGGTTGTAATGAGCCAAAACTTCCTTGGACATGATCAAGCCTTTGCATTTATGGAAGGCACGTTTACAGTCTTCGCTCCATTTCCAAATTACTCCCGTTTGTAGCAGTTCGTTAAGAGGGTGCAGAAGAGTTGACAAGTTTGGTAAAAATTTATGATAGTAATTTATCAATCCCAGGAATGACCTTAATTGTGAGACATTTTCAGGTGCTGGGGCCTTTATGACCGCTTCAATTTTTTCAGGTAACTTATGCAACCCTTCCTCGTTAATTATGTGGCCACAATATGATATTTGTTTCTGGAAAAATTCGCACTTGGGGCGATTTGCTCGTAGGCCCCGTTCTCTCAGCCTAGTGAGCACCTGCTCCAAGTTGGCTTGGTGGTCGTTGTCGTTTTCTCCTGTTACAAGAATGTCATCTAGGTAGCATTGAGTCCCCGGAATCCCTTGGAGGACTTGATCCATAGCTCTTTGCCAGATAGCTGGAGCTGATGCTACTCCGAAAACCAGTCGATTGTACTGGTACAGGCCTTTGTGTGTATTTATCTTGAGATACTTTTTAGAGGCCTCTTCAACCTCCATCTGTAGATATGCCTGTGCCAAGTCAATTTTGGTGAAACATTGCCCTCCGGATAGTGAGGCAAAAATATCTTCTATCCTCGGAAGAGGATACTGTACCATGTGAAGGACTGGGTTTACAGTCACCTTGAAGTCCCCACAGATGCAAATTTTTCTCTGTTCTTCAGCTTTATCATTATTCAATGTTTTCTTCATGACCGGGATGATGGGTGTTGCCCACTCGCTCCAATCTATCTTGGATAACACGTCTGCCTTTTCCAAATTCTCCAGCTCTGCCTTGACTGCTGGACGAATTGCGTATGGCACCGGCCTTGCCTTAAAAAACTTGGGAATTGCCGCATCTTCCACTTTTATTGAGGCAGTGACGCCTTTCAAGGTTCCTAGTTCCTGTTGAAATACTTCCTTGGCGTTGGCCAAGATGTCTTTTAATCGTTCAGGTATGACGTCATCATCATTTTTTTTCTTACTGGTCACCGTCAGTGCTTGAATGGAGTGCCAGTCTAAACGTATCTTCCTGATCCATTCACGTCCCAACAGCGGTGGACCACCATCTTGCAGAACATATAAATACAACTTCTGTATTTCCTTGCCGTTGTATACAACAGGCACCCTTATTTTCCCTTTGGGGTATACTTTCTGCCCCGCATATGTTTTCAAGATAATGGATGTGTCTTTCAAAGGTATATGCGGAAATAGCCGCTCGTAATCCCGTCGACTTATGACGGTCAGAGCTGATCCTGTATCTAGCTCCATTTTAACTGGGGAACCCGCTATCGTGAGGGTAACCCAAATGGTCTGGTAATCTTCTTTGGCAATTACATTATGTAATTTGAGACAGCTTAGTCTCTTGTTTCCAGTGTCGCTATCGCTCTTCTGGTCTTCGGAGCTACTGTCCGTCATCATTTGTACCTTTCTGTACTTTTCCTTATTAATTTTTTTTCTGTCCGTGGATTTTTTGTTTCCAGATCGGCATACACGTGCAATGTGTCCAATCTTTCCGCATTGCCTGCATGCTTTGTCCTTGAACCAGCAGTCCCTCTGGTCATGGGTGGATCTGCTGCAGCGATAACATCTCTCGAAACCCTGTGTCATTTCATGGGTGCCGAAGTCCTGTGGCTTTTGCTGTATCTCTGCAGCTCCTCTTGCGGCTGCTTCGTATGATACAGCCACACTGAAAGCCTTGTCCAGTGTCAAATCTTTCTCAGAAAGTAGCCTTTTCTGTGTTCCTTCACTTAGGAGACCGCAGACGAATTTGTCTCGAAGAGAATCTGCCAGTCCTGCCCCGAAGTGGCAGTGCTTTGACAGCTTCCTTAATTCGGTGAGGTAATCAGCGTTACTTTCATTCTTGTGCTGATTCCTCCTGAAGAATTTGAATCGTTCTGCTATCAGCAACGGTGTTGGGTTTAAGTGCTCCTGTAGGGTATCAACAATCTCCTTAAAATTCTTGTCCTTCGGTTTGGCTGGAGTGATTAAGTTTCGTAACAGCCCGTATGCCCTTGCGCCCATTAGATTTAGAAGTACTGATTCCTTTTTATCATCCTCTATTTCATTTGCTGTGCAATATACCTCCACTCTTTCCACATATGTGGTCCCATCTTCTATATCGCTATCGAAAGCAGTAATATTTCCAGTCTTAGGCATCCTGAAAAAAAATGGCGCCTCCCATGCTTTCCTTTCTTCCCCGCAGAAAAAAAAATGGCGCCTCCCGCGCTATCCTGCCGCTGCTGACAACGCTGTTCTCCGCGGTTTTTATTTACATAGGTATTTTTAATAGGTGGAGACTCGTTCCCGCCAGACTCTCTGGGACTTTCCCCTCCCCTCTGCTTGGTCCGAACGCCGACCTGCTTTGCAGTGCCGGCCGTCTCCCGAGTGCTCCACCCTCTGTCTCTGTTTGCCTCCGCCTTCACTGCTCGGCTCCGCTGCAGAGCCAGCTGATGGAGCCCCAGCCCACCGCCCAGGAAGGATTTTTGCAGTACCTGCCACCAGCTCGGCTAGCTGGTGAAACCACAGTTTTTTTTTTCTTTCTTGTTTTTCTTCGACTTTCGTCTGAGGAATCGATCTCCTTGAGGTGCTGCCAAATTGCAGGTAAGTCCGTTTCCAATTCATTGCCACTGTTGTATCCGTGTGTTAATGGAGACACGGAATGCAGGAGTTGGTTTCACAGGTGTTTACTGAACAAAGTCTGGAGGTGAACTAACAGATACAAGACACTATACAGGCTTATATAGCCCGAGTGGCCATTACCGGCATTACAGTACACAGGGGGCTCTTAAACGCACATACACCACAGGGGGGGGGGGTGTCTGTGTGTGTGTGTGTGTGTGTGTATGTGTGGTGTCTGTGTGTGTGTGAGTCTGTGTCTGTGTGTGTGTACCTGTGTGCCTGTGTGTGTCTGTGTTTGTGTGTCTGTGTGTGTGCGTCTGTGTGGTGCGTGTGCCTGTGTGTGTGGGGGTTTGTGTATCTTTTTGTGTGTGGGGTGTGTGTGTTTGGTGTGTGTGTAGGGTGCATGTGGGGTGTTTGTGTGGTGTTTGTGTGTGGGGGTTGTGTGTGTCAGTGTGTGTGTGTGGGTCTGTCTTTCTGCATCTGTGTGTGTCTGTCTATATGTGTGTATCTGTGTGTCTGTATGTGTGTGTGTTTGTCTTGGTCTGTGTGTGTCTGTGTGTGTGTGTGTGTGTCTGTCTGTCATTGTGTATCTGTGTGTGTGTCTACCTGCATCTGTGGGTGTGGGTGTGTCTGTGTATGTGTCTGTGTGTGTGAGTTTATCTCAGTGTGTGTGTCTGTGTGTGTCTGTGTTGGAGTGTGTGTCTGTGTTGGTGTTTGTTTGTGTGTGTCTGTGTGTGTGTCTGTCTGTCTGTGTCTGTGTGTGTGTCTGTGTGTGTCTGTCTATGCGTGTGTGTCTGTGTGAATGTGTGTGTGTGTGTGTGTGTGTGCGTCTGCATGTGTCTGTGTGTGTGTGTGTCTGTGTCTGTCTGTGTGTGTTTCTATGTGTGTCTGTGTGTATGTTTATGCGTTTCTAAGTGTGTCTGTGTCTGTGTGTGTATCTGTGTGTGTGTGTCTGTCTCTGTGTCCGTTTGTGTGTCTGTGTGTCTGTTTCTGTGTGTGCGTGCCTGTGTGTGTGGGGTGTGTGTGTGGGGAGTCTGTGTGTGTGGGGAGTGTGTCTGTGGGGTGTATGTCTGTGTCTGTGTGTGTGTGTGTTTGTCTGTGTCTGTGTGCGCGTTGGTCTGTGTCTGTGTGTCTCTATGTGTGTGTGTCTGTGTGTGTGTGTCTTTTTGTGCATGAGTGTGTGCGTCTGTGTGTGTGTGTCTGTCGGTGCGTGTCTGTCTGTGTGTCTGTGGGTGTGTGTTTCTGCGTGTGTCTGTATGTGTGTTTCTATCTGTGTGTGTCTGTGTGTATCTGTGTGTGAGTATCTGTGTCTGTGTTTGTCTGTGTGTGTGGTGTCTGTGTGTGTGAGTGTGTGTCTGTGTGTGTGACTGTGTGTGTGTGTGTTTCTGTGTGTGTGGTGTCTGTATGTGTCTGTGTGTGTGTGTGTGTCAGTGTGTGGGTCTGTATGTCTGTGTGTGTGTCTATGTGTGTGTTTGTCTGTTTCTGTTTCTGTGTGTATCTGTGTATTTGTGTATGAGTGTGTGTGTGCCTGTCTGTGTGTCTGTGTGTGTGTGACTGTGTGTGTATGTGTGTCTGTGTCTATGCGTGTGTGTGTGTATGTGTGTGTGTCTCTGTGTGTGTTTGTGTGTCTGTGTGTCTGTGTATGTGTATCTGTGTGTGTGTGTGTGTGTGGGGGTGTCTGTGTGTTTGTCTGTGATTGTGTGTGTGTGTGTGTGTCTGTGTTTCTCTGTGTCTGTGTCTTCATGTGTGTGTGTCAGTGTGTGTGTGTCTGTGTCTGTCTGTGATTGTGTGTCTGTGTGTGTGTGTGTCTTTCTGTGTCTGTGTGTGTCAGTGTCTGTGTGTATGTGCTTGTGTCTGTGTGTGTGTGTCTGTCTGTCTGTCTGTGTGTGTGTCAGTGTGTGTGTGTGTCTGTCTGCACCTGTGTGTGTCTGTGTGTGCGTGTCTGTGTGTGTGTTTGTCTGTGTATGTGTGTGCATCTGTGTGTGTCTGTGTGTGTGTATCTGTGTGTGTGTGTCTGTGTGTGTGTGTCTGTGTGTGTCTGTATGTGTCTGTGTGTATCTGTGTCTGTGTGTGTGTGTCTGTGTGTGCACATGTGTGTCTGTCTGTCTGTGTATGTATCTGTGTCTGTGTGTGTCTGTGTTTGCATGTGTGTGTCTGTCTGCATCTGTGTGTGTGTGTCTGTGTCTGTGTGTGAATGTGTGTGTGTCAGTGCATGTGTGTCTGTCTGCGTCTGTGTGTGTCTGTGTGTGTGTGTCTGTGTGTGTGTGTGTTTGCCTGTGTCTGTGTGTGCATCTGTCTGTGTCTGTGTGTGTCTCTGTGTGTATGTGCGTGTGTCTTTGTGTGTATGTGTGTGTGTGTGTCTGTGTGTGTCTGTCTGTGTGTCTGTGGGTGTGTGTGTCTGCATCTGTATGTGTGTATGTGACTGTGTGTGTGTGTCTGTGTGTGTGTGTGTGTTTCTGTGTATGTCTGTGTCTGTCTGTGATTGTGCATCTGTGTGTGTGTGTGTCTTTCTGTGTGTGTGTGTCGGTGTCTGTGTGTATGTGCTTGTGTCTGTGTGTGTGTCTGTGTGTGTCTGTGTCCATGTGTGTGTGTCAGTGTGTGTGTGTGTCTGTCTGTCTGCATCTGTGTGTGTCTGTGTGTGCGTGTCTGTTTGTCTGTGTATGTGTTTGCATCTGTGTGTGTCTGTGTGTGTGTGTCTGTGTGTGTGTCTGGGTGTGCCTGTATGTGTCTGTGTGTGTGTGTCTGTGTGTGCACCTGTGTGTCTGTCTGTCTGTGTATGTGTCTGTGTGTGTCTGTGTTTGCATGTGTGTGTCTGTCTGCATCTGTGTGTGTTTGCCTGTGTCTGTGTGTGCATCTGTCTGTGTCTGTGTGTGTCTCTGTGTGTATGTGCGTGTGTCTTTGTGTGTATGTGTGTGTTTGTCTGTGTGTGTGTCTGTCTGTGTGTCTGTGGGTGTGTGTGTCTGCATCTGTGTGTGTGTGTCTGTGTGTGTATGTGACTGTGTGTGTGTGTCTGTGTGTGTGTGTGTGTGTGTGTGTGTGCCTGTGTGTGTGTCTCTCTGTGCCTGTGTGTGTGTGTATGTGTGGCTGTGTGTGTGTCAGTGTGTGTGTATTTGTCTGTCTATCTGCATCTCTGTGTGTCTGTGTGTGTGTATCTGTGTGTGTCTCTGTATGTGTGTGTGGTTGTCTTTGTTTGTGTGCATCTGTGTGTGTGTGTGTCTGTCTGTGTGTCATTGTGTATTAGTGTGTGTGTCTACCTGCATCTGTGGGTGAGGGTGTGTCTGTGTATGTGTCTGCGTGTGCGTGAGTTTATCTCAGTGTGTGTGTCTGTGTGTGTGTATGTCTGTGTGTGTCTGTGTGTGTGTGTGTGTCTGTCTGTCTGTCTGTGTGTGTGTGTCTGTGTCTGGGTGTGTCTGTCTGTGTGTGTGTCTGTGCCTGTGTCTGTCTGTCTGTGTGTGTGTGTCTGTGTGAATGTGTGTGTGTATGTGTCTGTGTGTGTGTCTGTGTCTGTGCGTTTGTGTGTGTGTGTCTGTCTGTGTGTCTGTGGGTGTGTGTTTCTATGTGTGTCTGTGTGTATGTTTGTGTGTTTCTATGTGTGTCTGTGTCTGTGTGTGTATGTGCCTGTGTCTGTGTCTGTGTGTGTGTGTCTGTGTCCATCTGTGTGTCTGTGTCTGTGTGCATGCCTGTGTGTGTGTGCACGTGTGTGTGTCTGTGTCTGTCTGTGTCTGTGTGTGCCTGTGTGTGTCCGTGTGTGTTCGTGTGTGTCCGTGTGTGTCTGTGTGTGTGTGTCTGTGTGGTGTGTGTCTGTGTGTGTGTGTGTGAGGTGTGTGTGTGTGGGGGGGGAGGGGGGTTGTGTGCATCTGTGTGTGTGTCTGTGTGTGTGTGTGTGGTGTGTGTGGTGTCTGTGTGTGTGTGAGTCTGTGTCTGTGTGCGTGTGTGCCTGTGTGTCTGTGTGTGTCTGTGTGTGCATGTGTGTGTATGTCTGCGTCTGTGTGTGTGGTGTCTGTGTGTGTCTGTGTGTGTGTTTGTTTGTCTGTGTCTGTGTGTGCATCTGTCTGAGTCTGTGTGTCTCTATGTGTGTGTGTCTGTGTGTGTGTCTGTGTGTGTGTGTCTTTGTGTACATGTGTGTGTGTGTCTGTGTGTGTGTTTCTGTCTGTGTGTGTCTGTCTGTGTGTCTGTGGGTGTGTGTTTCTTTGTGTGTCTGTGTGTGTTTCTATCTGTGTGTGTGCGTATGTGTGTGAGTGTTTGTGTCTGTGTCTGTGTTTTTCTGTGTGTGTGGTGTCTGTGTTTGTGAGTCTGTGTCTGTATGTGTCTGTGTGTGTCTGTGTGTGTGTGCCTGTGTGTGTGTCTGTCTGTGTTATGTCTGCATGTGTGTGTGTGTGTGTGTGTCTGTGTGTGCATGTGACTGTGTGTGTGTCTGTGTCTGTCTGTGTGTCGGTGTGTGTCTGTTTGTGTTTCTCTGTGGGGTGTATGTCTGTGTCTGTGTGTGTGTGTGTCTGTGTGTGGTGTCTGTATTTATGTGTGTGCATGTGTGTGTGGTGTCTGTGTGTGTCTGTCTGTGTGTGTGTTTGTTTGTCTGTGTCTCTGTGTGCATCTGTCTGTGTCTGTGTGTCTCTGTGTGTGTGTCTGTGTGTGTGTCTTTGTGTGCATGTGTGTGTGCATCTGTGTGTGTTTCTGTCTGTGTGTGTCTGTCTGTGTGTCTGTGGGTGTGTGTCTGTGTGTATTTCTATCTGTGTGTGTGTGTGTATGTGTGTGTGTGTGTCTGTGTCTGTGTTTGTCTGTGTGTGTGTGCCTGTGTGTGTGTGTCTGTCTGTGTTTGTATGTCTGCATCTCTGTGTGTCTGTGTGTCTGTGTGTGTATGTGACTGTGTGTGTGTCTGTGTGTGTCTGTGTGTCTGTGTGTGTGTCTGTGTGTGTGTCTCTGTTGGGTGTATGTCTGTTTTTGTGTGTGTGTGTCTGTGTGTGGTGTCTGTATTTATGTGTGTGCATGTGTGTGTGCGTCTGCGTCTGTGTGTTTGTGTATGTGTCTGTGTGTGTGGTGTCTGTGTGTGTGTTTGTGTGAGTGTGTGTCTTTGTGTGCATGTGTGTGTGCGTCTGTGTGTGTGTGTCTGTCTGTGTGTGTCTGACTGTGTGTCTGTGGGTGTGTGTTTCTATGTGTGTCTGTGTGTGAGTTTCTATCAGTGTCTGTGTGTGTGTATCTGTGTGTGAGTGTCTGTGTCTGTGTTTGTCTGTGTGTGTGGTGTCTGTGTGTGTGAGTGTGTGTCTGTATGTGTCTGTGTGCATGTGTCTGTGTGTCTGTATGTGCATGTATGTTTGTCTTTGTCTGTGTGCATCTGTCTGTGTGTGTGTGTCTGTGTCTCTCTGTCTGTCTGTGTGTGTGTGTGAGTTTATCTCAGTCTGTGTGTCTGTGTTGGTGTGTGTGTCTGTGTTGGTGTGTGTGTCTGTGTGTGTGTGTCTCTGTGTGTGGGTGTGTGTGTCTGTGTGTGTGTGCCTGTGTGTGTGTGTGTCTGTGCATGCCTGTGTGTGTGTGTGTGTGTGTGTGCCTGTCTGTGTGTCTGGGGGTAGGTGTTTCTATGTGTGTCTGTGTGTATGTGTGTGTGTTTCTATGTGTGTCAGTGTGTGTATCTGTGTGTGTGTGTCTGTGCTGTGTGTGTGTCTGTGTGTGTGTGTCTGTGTCTGTGTCTGTGTCTGTGTGTGTCTGTGTGTGTGCATCTGTGTGGTGCGTGTGTCTGTGTGTGTGTGGGGTGTCTGTGTGTGTGGTGTCTGTGTGTGTGTGTCTGTATGTGTCTCTGTCTGTGTGTGTGTGTGTCTGTGCGTATGTCTGTGTGTGTGTGTCTGTGTGTGCATCTGTGTGGTGCGTGTGTCTGTGTGTGTCTGTGTGTGTGTATGGGATGTGTATCTTTTTGTGTGTGGGGTGTGTGTGTGGTGTGTGTGCATGTGGGGTGTTTGTGTGGTGTTTGTGTGTGGGAGTTGTGTGTGTGGGGTGTGTGTTTGGGGGGGGGCGTGTGTGTGGGGAGTCTGTGTGTGTGTGGGGGTAGTCTGTGTCTGTGTGTGGGGTGTGTGTCTGTGGGGTGTATGTCTGTGTCTGTGTGTGTGTCTGTGTATGTGATGTCTGTGTGTGTGTGTGTGTCTGTATGTGTCTGTGTCTGTGAGTGTGTGTGTCTGTGTGTGTGTATGTTTCTGTGTGTGTGTGTCTGTGTGTGTATATGTGTGTCTGTGTCTGTGTCTGTGTGTGTGTGTGTGTCTGTGTGTGTGTGTGTGTCTGTGTGTGTATGTGACTGTGTGTGTGTGTCTGTGTCTGTCTGTGTGTGTGTCTCTGTGGGGTGTATGTCTGTTTTTGTGTGTGTGTGTCTGTGTGTGGTGTCAGTATTTATGTGTGTGCATGTGTGTGTGCGTCTGCGTCTGTGTGTGTGTGTGTATGTGTCTGTGTGTGTGGTGTCTGTGTGTGCCTGTGTGCGTGTTTGTGTGAGTGTGTGTCTTTGTGTGCATGTGTGTGTGCATCTGTGTGTGTGTGTGTCTGACTGTGTGTCTGTGGGTGTGTGTTTCTATGTATGTCTGTGTGTGTGAGTTTCTATCGGTGTCTGTGTGTGTATCTGTGTGTGAGTGTCTGTGTCTGTCTGTGTGAGTGGTGTCTGTGTGTGTGAGTGTGTGTCTGTATGTGTCTGTGTGCGTGTGTCTGTATGTGTGTGTGTGTTTGTCTTTGTCTGTGTGCATCTGTCTGTGTGTGTGTGTCTGTGTCTGTCTGTCTGTGTGTGTGTGTGTGTGTGTGAGTTTCTCTCAGTCTGTGTGTATGTGTGTCTCTGTGTTGGTGTGTGTGTCTGTGTGTGGGTGTGTGTCTGTCTGTGTCTGTGGTGTATCTGTGTGTGTGTGTGTGTGTGTGTCTGTCTGTGTCTGTGTGAATGTGTCTGTGTGTGTGTGTATGTGCCTGTGTGTGTGTGTCTGTGCGTGTCTGTGTGTGTGTGTGTGCCTGTCTGTGTGTCTGTGGGTGGGTGTTTCTGTGTGTGTCTGTGTGTATGTGTGTGTGTTTCTATGTGTGTCAGTGTGTGTATCTGCTTGTGTGTGTCTGTGCTGTGTGTGTGTGTGTGTTTGTGTGTGCGTGTGCGTGTGTGTGTGTCTGTGTCTGTGTGTCTGTGTGTGTGTCTGTGTGTGTGCATCTGTGTGGTGCGTGTGTCTGTGTGTGTGTGGGGTGTCTGTGTGTGTGGTGTCTGTGTGTGTGGTGTCTGTGTGTGTGTGTCTGTATGTGTCTCTGTGTGTGTGTCTGTGTGTGTGTGTGCCTCTGTGTGTGTGCGTTTGTGTGGTGTGTGTGTGTGTTCCTGTGAGTCTGTGCATGTGTCTGTGTGTGTGTGTCTGTGTGTGTGCGTCTGTGTGGTGTGTGTGTCTGTGTGTGTGTGTGTGTGTGTGTGTGTGTGTGGGATGTGTATCTTTTTGTGTGTGGAGTGTGTGTGTGGTGTGTGTGTGCATGTGGGGTGTTTGTGTGGTGTTTGTGTGTGGGAGTTGTGTGTGTGGGGTGTGTCTCTGTGGGGTGTATGTCTGTGTCTGTGTGTGTGTGTCTGTGTATGTGATGTCTGTGTGTGTGTGTCTGTGTGTCTGTGTCTGTGTGTGCATGTGTGTTTGTGTGTGTGTCTGTGTGTGTGTGTGTCTGTGTGTGTGGGAGTTGTGTGTGTGGGGTGTGTGTGTTTGGGGGGGGGTGTGTGTGTGGGGTGTGTGTGTGGGGAGTCTGTGTGTGTGGGGGGGTAATCTGTGTCTGTGTGTGGGGTGTGTGTCTGTGGGGTGTATGTCTGTGTCTCTGTGTGTGTGTCTGTGTATGTGATATCTGTGTGTGTGTCTGTATGTGTCTGTGTGTCTGTGTCTGTGTGTGCATGTGTGTTTGTGTGTGTGTCTGTGTGTGTGTGTCTGTGTGTGTGTCTGTCTGTGTGTGTCTGTCTGTCTGTGTGTATCTGCATGAGTGTGTGTGTGTGTGTGTCTGTGTGTGTGCATCTGTGTGGTGCGTGTGTCTGTGTGTGTGTGGGGTGTCTGTGTGTGTGGTGTCTGTGTGTGTGGTGTCTGTGTGTGTGTGTCTGTATGTGTCTCTGTGTGTGTGTGTGTGTGTGTGTTTGTGTGTGTGTGTGTGCCTCTGTGTGTGTGCGTTTGTGTGGTGTGTGTGTGTGTTCCTGTGAGTCTGTGCATGTGTCTGTGTGTGTGTGTCTGTGTGTGTGCGTCTGTGTGGTGTGTGTGTCTGTGTGTGTGTGTGTGTGTGTGTGTGTGTGTGTGTGTGTGTGTGGGATGTGTATCTTTTTGTGTGTGGAGTGTGTGTGTGGTGTGTGTGTGCATGTGGGGTGTTTGTGTGGTGTTTGTGTGTGGGAGTTGTGTGTGTGGGGTGTGTCTCTGTGGGGTGTATGTCTGTGTCTGTGTGTGTGTGTCTGTGTATGTGATGTCTGTGTGTGTGTGTCTGTGTGTCTGTGTCTGTGTGTGCATGTGTGTTTGTGTGTGTGTCTGTGTGTGTGTGTGTCTGTGTGTGTGGGAGTTGTGTGTGTGGGGTGTGTGTGTTTGGGGGGGGCGTGTGTGTGGGGTGTGTGTGTGGGGAGTCTGTGTGTGTGGGGGGGTAATCTGTGTCTGTGTGTGGGGTGTGTGTCTGTGGGGTGTATGTCTGTGTCTCTGTGTGTGTGTCTGTGTATGTGATATCTGTGTGTGTGTCTGTATGTGTCTGTGTGTCTGTGTCTGTGTGTGCATGTGTGTTTGTGTGTGTGTCTGTGTGTGTGTGTCTGTGTGTGTGTCTGTCTGTGTGTGTCTGTCTGTCTGTGTGTATCTGCATGAGTGTGTGTGTGTGTGTCTGTGTCTGTGTGTATGTGTGTCTGTGTGTGTGTGTCTGTGTCTATGTGTGGGTGTCTGTGTATGTGTCTGTGTGTATGTGTGTGTCTGTGTGTATTTGTGTTTCTATGTGTGTGAGTGTGTGTGTGTGTGTGTGTGCCTGTTTGAGTGTCTGTATATGTGTGTGTGTGTGTGTGTGTGTGTGTCTGTGTGTGTGTGTGGTGTGTGTGTGTGTGTGTGTCTGTGTGTGTGTTTTTGTGTCTGTGTGTGTGTATCTATTTGTGTATGTGGGGGGTGTCTGTCTGTGTGTTTGTCTGTGTGTGAGTCTGTGTGTCTGTGTCTGCGTGCGTGTGTCTGTGTGTGTGTGCCTGTCTGTGGGTGTCTGTGTCTGTGTGTGTCTCTGTCTGTGTCTGTGTGTCTGTCTGTGTGTGTGTGTGCATGTGTGTGTCTGTGTGTCTGTCTCTCTGTGTCTGTGTGTGTGAGTGTGTTTGTCTATGTGTGTCTGTCTGTCTGTGTGTGTGTGTGTGTGTGTGTGTGTGTGTGTTTGTGTGTCTGTGTGTGTGTGTGTGGCTGTGTGTGTGCATCAGTGTGTGTGTGTCTGTCTATCTGCATCTTTGTGTCTGTCTGTGTGTGTGTGTGTATGTGTGTGTGTCATTGTCTGTGTGTGTCTGTCTCTGTTTGTGCGTGTGTGTCTGCCTGTCTGTTTTTGTGTGTCTGTCTGTCTGTCTATGTGTGTGTGTGTCTGTCTGTCATTGTGTATCTGTGTGTGTGTCTATCAGCATCTGTGGGTTTGGGTGTGTCTGTGTGTGTGTTTGCATGTGTGTGAGTTTATCTCAGGGGGGGGTGTCTGTGTTGGTGTGTGTGTGTGTCTTGGTGTGTGTGGGTGTGTGTCTGCCTGTCTGTGTCTGTGTGTGTGTACACCACTGTGTGGTGTGTGTGTGTGTGTCTGTGTGAATGTGTCTGTGTGTGTGTATGTGTCTGTGTGTGTGTGTGTCTGTGTGTGTTTGTCTGTTTGTGTGTTTCTATGTGTGTCTGTGTGTATGTGTGTGTATTTCTGTGTGTGTCTGTGCCTGTGTGTGTGTATCTGTTTGTGTGTCTCTGTCTGTGTGTGTGTGTCTGTCTGTGTGTGTGTGTGTGAGTTTCTCTCAGTCTGTGTGTATGTGTGTCTCTGTGTTGGTGTGTGTGTCTGTGTTGGTGTGTGTGCCTGTGTGTGTGTGTGTCTGTGTATGGGTGTGTGTCTGTCTGTCTGTGTCTGTATCTGTGTCTGTCTGTCTGTCTGTGTCTGTGTGAATGTGTCTGTGTGTGTATGTGCCTGTGTGTGTGTGTCTGTGCGTGTCTGTGTGTGTGTGTGTGCCTGTCTGTGGGTGGGTGTTTCTGTGTGTGTCTGTTTGTATGTGTGTGTGTTTCTATGTGTGTCAGTGTGTTTATCTGTGTGTGTGTCTGTGCTGTGTGTGTGTGTGTCTGTGTGTGCGTGTGCGTGTGTGTCTGTGTCTGTGTGTCTGTGTGTGTGTCTGTGTGTCTGTGTGTGTGCATCTGTGTGGTGCGTGTGTCTGTGTGTGTGTGGGGTGTCTGTGTGTGTGGTGTCTGTGTGTGTGTGTCTGTATGTGTCTCTGTGTCTATGTGTGTGTGTGTGTCTGTGTGTGTTTGTGTGTGTGTGTGCCTCTGTGTGTGTGCGTTTGTGTGGTGTGTGTGTTCCTGTGAGTCTGTGCGTGTGTCTGTGTGTGTCTGTCTGTGTGTGTGCGTCTGTGTGGTGTGTGTGTGTGTGTGTGTGTGTGTGTGTGTGTGTGTGTGTGTGTGATGTGTATCTTTTTGTGTGTGGGGTGTGTGTGTGGTGTGTGTGTGCATGTGGGGTGTTTGTGTGGTGCTTGTGTGTGGGAGTTGTGTGTGTGGGGTGTGTGTGTTTGGGGGGGGTGTGTGTGTGGGGTGTGTGTGTGGGGAGTCTGTGTGTGTGTGCGGGTAGTCTGTGTCTGTGTGTGGGGTGTGTGTCTGTGGGGTGTATGTCTGTGTCTCTGTGTGTGTGTCTGTGTATGTGATGTCTGTGTGTGTGTGTGTCTGTATGTGTCTGTGTGTCTGTGTCTGTGTGTGCATGTGTGTTTGTGTGTGTCTGTCTGTGTGTGTCTGTGTGTGTGTATCTGCATGAGTGTGTGTGTGTGTGTCTGTGTGTGTGTGTATGTCTGTGTGTGTGTGTGTCTGTGTCTATGTGTGGGTGTCTGTGTGTATGTGTGTGTCTGTGTGTATTTGTGTTTCTATGTGTGTGAGTGTGTGTGTGTGTGTGTGCCTGTTTGAGTGTCTGTGTCTGTGTGTGTGTGTGTGTGTGTGTGTGTGGGGTGTGTGTGCGTGTGTGTGTGTCTGTGTGTGTGTTTTTGTGTCTGTGTGTGTGTATCTATTTGTGTATGTGGGGGGTGTCTGTCTGTGTATTTGTCTGTGTGTCTGTGTGCGTGTGTCTGTGTGTGTCCATGTGTGTGTGCCTGTCTGTGGGTGTCTGTGTCTGTGTGTGTCTCTGTCTGTGTCTGTGTGTCTGTCTGTGTGTGTGTGTCTGTGTGTCTGTCTGTCTGTGTCTGTGTGTGTGTGTGTGTTTGTCTATGTGTGTGTCTGTCTGTGTGTCTCTGTGTGTGTGTGTGTGTTTGTGTGTCTGTCTGTGTGTGTGTGGCTGTGTGTGTGCATCAGTGTGTGTGTGTCTGTCTATCTGCATCTTTGTGTCTGTCCGTGTGTGTGTGTGTGTGTGTCATTGTCTGTGTGTGTGTCTGTCTCTGTTTGTGCGTGTGTGTCTGCCTGTCTGTCTTTGTGTGTGTGTCTGTCTGTCTATGTGTGTGTGTGTCTGTCTGTCATTGTGTATCTGTGTGTGTGTCTATCAGCATCTGTGGGTGTGGGTGTGTCTGTGTGTGTGTTTGCATGTGTGTGAGTTTATCTCAGGGGGTGTGTGTGTGTGTGTTGGTGTGTGTGGGTGTGTGTCTGCCTTTCTGTGTCTGTGTGTGTGTACACCACTGTGTGGGGTGTGTGTGTGTGTGTCTGTGTGAATGTGTCTGTGTGTGTGTTTCTGTGTGTCTGTGTGTATGTGTGTGTGTTTCTGTGTGTGTCTGTGCCTGTGTGTGTGTATCTGTTTGTGTGTCTGTGTCTGTGTGTGTGTGTCTGTCTGTGTGTCTGTGTGTGTCTGTGTCTGCATGCGTGTGTCTGTGTGTGTGTGCCTGTCTGTGTCTGTGTGTGTCTCTGTCTGTGTTTGTGTGTCTGTCTGTGTGTGTGTGTGTGTGTGTGTCTGTGTGTCTGTCTCTCTGCGTCTGTGTGTGTGTGTGTGTTTGTCTATGTGTGTGTGTCTGTCTGTGTGTCTGTCTGTGTGTGTGTGTGTGTTTGTGTGTCTGTCTGTGTGTGTGTGGCTGTGTGTGTGCATCAGTGTGTGTGTGTCTGTCTATCTGCATCTTTGTGTCTGTCCGTGTGTGTGTGTGTGTGTGTGTGTGTGTGTCATTGTCTGTGTGTGTGTCTGTCTGTGTCTGTGTGTGTCTCTGTGTGTATGTGCGTGTGTCTTTGTGTGTATGTGTGTGTGTGTGTCTGTGTGTGTCTGTCTGTGTGTCTGTGGGTGTGTGTGTCTGCATCTGTGTGTGTGTGTGTATGTGTGTATGTGACTGTGTGTGTGTGTCTGTGTGTGTGTGTGTGTTTCTGTGTATGTCTGTGTCTGTCTGTGATTGTGCATCTGTGTGTGTGTGTGTCTTTCTGTGTGTGTGTGTCGGTGTCTGTGTGTATGTGCTTGTGTCTGTGTGTGTGTCTGTGTGTGTCTGTGTCCATGTGTGTGTGTCAGTGTGTGTGTGTGTCTGTCTGTCTGCATCTGTGTGTGTCTGTGTGTGCGTGTCTGTTTGTCTGTGTATGTGTTTGCATCTGTGTGTGTCTGTGTGTGTGTGTCTGTGTGTGTGTCTGGGTGTGCCTGTATGTGTCTGTGTGTGTGTGTCTGTGTGTGCACCTGTGTGTCTGTCTGTCTGTGTATGTGTCTGTGTGTGTCTGTGTTTGCATGTGTGTGTCTGTCTGCATCTGTGTGTGTTTGCCTGTGTCTGTGTGTGCATCTGTCTGTGTCTGTGTGTGTCTCTGTGTGTATGTGCGTGTGTCTTTGTGTGTATGTGTGTGTTTGTCTGTGTGTGTGTCTGTCTGTGTGTCTGTGGGTGTGTGTGTCTGCATCTGTGTGTGTGTGTCTGTGTGTGTATGTGACTGTGTGTGTGTGTCTGTGTGTGTGTGTGTGTGTGTGTGTGTGTGTGTGTGTGTGTGCCTGTGTGTGTGTCTCTCTGTGCCTGTGTGTGTGTGTATGTGTGGCTGTGTGTGTGTCAGTGTGTGTGTATTTGTCTGTCTATCTGCATCTCTGTGTGTCTGTGTGTGTGTATCTGTGTGTGTCTCTGTATGTGTGTGTGGTTGTCTTTGTTTGTGTGCATCTGTGTGTGTGTGTGTCTGTCTGTGTGTCATTGTGTATTAGTGTGTGTGTCTACCTGCATCTGTGGGTGAGGGTGTGTCTGTGTATGTGTCTGCGTGTGCGTGAGTTTATCTCAGTGTGTGTGTCTGTGTGTGTGTATGTCTGTGTGTGTCTGTGTGTGTGTGTGTGTCTGTCTGTCTGTCTGTGTGTGTGTGTCTGTGTCTGGGTGTGTCTGTCTGTGTGTGTGTCTGTGCCTGTGTCTGTCTGTCTGTGTGTGTGTGTCTGTGTGAATGTGTGTGTGTATGTGTCTGTGTGTGTGTCTGTGTCTGTGCGTTTGTGTCTGTCTGTGTGTCTGTGGGTGTGTGTTTCTATGTGTGTCTGTGTGTATGTTTGTGTGTTTCTATGTGTGTCTGTGTCTGTGTGTGTATGTGTGTGTGTGCCTGTGTCTGTGTCTGTGTGTGTGTGTCTGTGTCCATCTGTGTGTCTGTGTCTGTGTGCATGCCTGTGTGTGTGTGCACGTGTGTGTGTCTGTGTCTGTCTGTGTCTGTGTGTGCCTGTGTGTGTCCGTGTGTGTTCGTGTGTGTCCGTGTGTGTCTGTGTGTGTGTGTCTGTGTGGTGTGTGTCTGTGTGTGTGTGTGTGAGGTGTGTGTGTGTGGGGGGGGGGAGGGGGGTTGTGTGCATCTGTGTGTGTGTCTGTGTGTGTGTGTGTGGTGTGTGTGGTGTCTGTGTGTGTGTGAGTCTGTGTCTGTGTGCGTGTGTGCCTGTGTGTCTGTGTGTGTCTGTGTGTGCATGTGTGTGTATGTCTGCGTCTGTGTGTGTGGTGTCTGTGTGTGTCTGTGTGTGTGTTTGTTTGTCTGTGTCTGTGTGTGCATCTGTCTGAGTCTGTGTGTCTCTATGTGTGTGTGTCTGTGTGTGTGTCTGTGTGTGTGTGTCTTTGTGTACATGTGTGTGTGTGTCTGTGTGTGTGTTTCTGTCTGTGTGTGTCTGTCTGTGTGTCTGTGGGTGTGTGTTTCTTTGTGTGTCTGTGTGTGTTTCTATCTGTGTGTGTGCGTATGTGTGTGAGTGTTTGTGTCTGTGTCTGTGTTTTTCTGTGTGTGTGGTGTCTGTGTTTGTGAGTCTGTGTCTGTATGTGTCTGTGTGTGTGTGCCTGTGTGTGTGTCTGTCTGTGTTTTTATGTCTGCATGTGTGTGTGTGTGTGTGTGTGTCTGTGTGTGCATGTGACTGTGTGTGTGTCTGTGTCTGTCTGTGTGTCGGTGTGTGTCTGTTTGTGTTTCTCTGTGGGGTGTATGTCTGTGTCTGTGTGTGTGTGTGTCTGTGTGTGGTGTCTGTATTTATGTGTGTGCATGTGTGTGTGGTGTCTGTGTGTGTCTGTCTGTGTGTGTGTTTGTTTGTCTGTGTCTCTGTGTGCATCTGTCTGTGTCTGTGTGTCTCTGTGTGTGTGTCTGTGTGTGTGTCTTTGTGTGCATGTGTGTGTGCATCTGTGTGTGTTTCTGTCTGTGTGTGTCTGTCTGTGTGTCTGTGGGTGTGTGTCTGTGTGTATTTCTATCTGTGTGTGTGTGTATGTGTGTGTGTGTGTCTGTGTCTGTGTTTGTCTGTGTGTGTGTGCCTGTGTGTGTGTGTCTGTCTGTGTTTGTATGTCTGCATCTCTGTGTGTCTGTGTGTCTGTGTGTGTATGTGACTGTGTGTGTGTCTGTGTGTGTCTGTGTGTCTGTGTGTGTGTCTGTGTGTGTGTCTCTGTTGGGTGTATGTCTGTTTTTGTGTGTGTGTGTCTGTGTGTGGTGTCTGTATTTATGTGTGTGCATGTGTGTGTGCGTCTGCGTCTGTGTGTTTGTGTATGTGTCTGTGTGTGTGGTGTCTGTGTGTGTGTTTGTGTGAGTGTGTGTCTTTGTGTGCATGTGTGTGTGCGTCTGTGTGTGTGTGTCTGTCTGTGTGTGTCTGACTGTGTGTCTGTGGGTGTGTGTTTCTATGTGTGTCTGTGTGTGAGTTTCTATCAGTGTCTGTGTGTGTGTATCTGTGTGTGAGTGTCTGTGTCTGTGTTTGTCTGTGTGTGTGGTGTCTGTGTGTGTGAGTGTGTGTCTGTATGTGTCTGTGTGCATGTGTCTGTGTGTCTGTATGTGCATGTATGTTTGTCTTTGTCTGTGTGCATCTGTCTGTGTGTGTGTGTCTGTGTCTCTCTGTCTGTCTGTGTGTGTGTGTGAGTTTATCTCAGTCTGTGTGTCTGTGTTGGTGTGTGTGTCTGTGTTGGTGTGTGTGTCTGTGTGTGTGTGTCTCTGTGTGTGGGTGTGTGTGTCTGTGTGTGTGTGCCTGTGTGTGTGTGTGTCTGTGCATGCCTGTGTGTGTGTGTGTGTGTGTGTGCCTGTCTGTGTGTCTGGGGGTAGGTGTTTCTATGTGTGTCTGTGTGTATGTGTGTGTGTTTCTATGTGTGTCAGTGTGTGTATCTGTGTGTGTGTGTCTGTGCTGTGTGTGTGTCTGTGTGTGTGTGTCTGTGTCTGTGTCTGTGTCTGTGTGTGTCTGTGTGTGTGCATCTGTGTGGTGCGTGTGTCTGTGTGTGTGTGGGGTGTCTGTGTGTGTGGTGTCTGTGTGTGTGTGTCTGTATGTGTCTCTGTCTGTGTGTGTGTGTGTCTGTGCGTATGTCTGTGTGTGTGTGTCTGTGTGTGCATCTGTGTGGTGTGTGTGTCTGTGTGTGTCTGTGTGTGTGTATGGGATGTGTATCTTTTTGTGTGTGGGGTGTGTGTGTGGTGTGTGTGCATGTGGGGTGTTTGTGTGGTGTTTGTGTGTGGGAGTTGTGTGTGTGGGGTGTGTGTTTGGGGGGGGGCGTGTGTGTGGGGAGTCTGTGTGTGTGTGGGGGTAGTCTGTGTCTGTGTGTGGGGTGTGTGTCTGTGGGGTGTATGTCTGTGTCTGTGTGTGTGTCTGTGTATGTGATGTCTGTGTGTGTGTGTGTGTCTGTATGTGTCTGTGTCTGTGAGTGTGTGTGTCTGTGTGTGTATGTTTCTGTGTGTGTGTGTCTGTGTGTGTATATGTGTGTCTGTGTCTGTGTCTGTGTGTGTGTGTGTGTCTGTGTGTGTGTGCGTGTCTGTGTGTGTATGTGACTGTGTGTGTGTGTCTGTGTCTGTCTGTGTGTGTGTCTCTGTGGGGTGTATGTCTGTTTTTGTGTGTGTGTGTCTGTGTGTGGTGTCAGTATTTATGTGTGTGCATGTGTGTGTGCGTCTGCGTCTGTGTGTGTGTGTATGTGTCTGTGTGTGTGGTGTCTGTGTGTGCCTGTGTGTGTGTTTGTGTGAGTGTGTGTCTTTGTGTGCATGTGTGTGTGCATCTGTGTGTGTGTGTGTCTGACTGTGTGTCTGTGGGTGTGTGTTTCTATGTATGTCTGTGTGTGTGAGTTTCTATCGGTGTCTGTGTGTGTATCTGTGTGTGAGTGTCTGTGTCTGTCTGTGTGAGTGGTGTATGTGTGTGTGAGTGTGTGTCTGTATGTGTCTGTGTGCGTGTGTCTGTATGTGTGTGTGTGTTTGTCTTTGTCTGTGTGCATCTGTCTGTGTGTGTGTGTCTGTGTCTGTCTGTCTGTGTGTGTGTGTGTGTGTGTGAGTTTCTCTCAGTCTGTGTGTATGTGTGTCTCTGTGTTGGTGTGTGTGTCTGTGTGTGGGTGTGTGTCTGTCTGTGTCTGTGGTGTATCTGTGTGTGTGTGTGTGTGTGTCTGTCTGTGTCTGTGTGAATGTGTCTGTGTGTGTGTGTATGTGCCTGTGTGTGTGTGTCTGTGCGTGTCTGTGTGTGTGTGTGTGCCTGTCTGTGTGTCTGTGGGTGGGTGTTTCTGTGTGTGTCTGTGTGTATGTGTGTGTGTTTCTATGTGTGTCAGTGTGTGTATCTGCTTGTGTGTGTCTGTGCTGTGTGTGTGTGTGTGTTTGTGTGTGCGTGTGCGTGTGTGTGTGTCTGTGTCTGTGTGTCTGTGTGTGTGTCTGTGTGTGTGCATCTGTGTGGTGCGTGTGTCTGTGTGTGTGTGGGGTGTCTGTGTGTGTGGTGTCTGTGTGTGTGGTGTCTGTGTGTGTGTGTCTGTATGTGTCTCTGTGTGTGTGTCTGTGTGTGTGTGTGCCTCTGTGTGTGTGCGTTTGTGTGGTGTGTGTGTGTGTTCCTGTGAGTCTGTGCATGTGTCTGTGTGTGTGTGTCTGTGTGTGTGCGTCTGTGTGGTGTGTGTGTCTGTGTGTGTGTGTGTGTGTGTGTGTGTGTGGGATGTGTATCTTTTTGTGTGTGGAGTGTGTGTGTGGTGTGTGTGTGCATGTGGGGTGTTTGTGTGGTGTTTGTGTGTGGGAGTTGTGTGTGTGGGGTGTGTCTCTGTGGGGTGTATGTCTGTGTCTGTGTGTGTGTGTCTGTGTATGTGATGTCTGTGTGTGTGTGTCTGTGTGTCTGTGTCTGTGTGTGCATGTGTGTTTGTGTGTGTGTCTGTGTGTGTGTGTGTCTGTGTGTGTGGGAGTTGTGTGTGTGGGGTGTGTGTGTTTGGGGGGGGTGTGTGTGTGGGGTGTGTGTGTGGGGAGTCTGTGTGTGTGGGGGGGTAATCTGTGTCTGTGTGTGGGGTGTGTGTCTGTGGGGTGTATGTCTGTGTCTCTGTGTGTGTGTCTGTGTATGTGATATCTGTGTGTGTGTCTGTATGTGTCTGTGTGTCTGTGTCTGTGTGTGCATGTGTGTTTGTGTGTGTGTCTGTGTGTGTGTGTCTGTGTGTGTGTCTGTCTGTGTGTGTCTGTCTGTCTGTGTGTATCTGCATGAGTGTGTGTGTGTGTGTGTCTGTGTGTGTGCATCTGTGTGGTGCGTGTGTCTGTGTGTGTGTGGGGTGTCTGTGTGTGTGGTGTCTGTGTGTGTGGTGTCTGTGTGTGTGTGTCTGTATGTGTCTCTGTGTGTGTGTGTGTGTGTGTGTTTGTGTGTGTGTGTGTGCCTCTGTGTGTGTGCGTTTGTGTGGTGTGTGTGTGTGTTCCTGTGAGTCTGTGCATGTGTCTGTGTGTGTGTGTCTGTGTGTGTGCGTCTGTGTGGTGTGTGTGTCTGTGTGTGTGTGTGTGTGTGTGTGTGTGTGTGTGTGTGTGTGGGATGTGTATCTTTTTGTGTGTGGAGTGTGTGTGTGGTGTGTGTGTGCATGTGGGGTGTTTGTGTGGTGTTTGTGTGTGGGAGTTGTGTGTGTGGGGTGTGTCTCTGTGGGGTGTATGTCTGTGTCTGTGTGTGTGTGTCTGTGTATGTGATGTCTGTGTGTGTGTGTCTGTGTGTCTGTGTCTGTGTGTGCATGTGTGTTTGTGTGTGTGTCTGTGTGTGTGTGTGTCTGTGTGTGTGGGAGTTGTGTGTGTGGGGTGTGTGTGTTTGGGGGGGGCGTGTGTGTGGGGTGTGTGTGTGGGGAGTCTGTGTGTGTGGGGGGGTAATCTGTGTCTGTGTGTGGGGTGTGTGTCTGTGGGGTGTATGTCTGTGTCTCTGTGTGTGTGTCTGTGTATGTGATATCTGTGTGTGTGTCTGTATGTGTCTGTGTGTCTGTGTCTGTGTGTGCATGTGTGTTT